>NW_016828707.1:511349-583079 GCF_001698545.2 Rhinopithecus bieti | reverse complement strand
AAAAAAAAAAAAAGACAAGCAAGCCAGGGAGATGAATCCTAGCTTCTTCCATTGGAAAATTTAAGAGAAGTTTAACAACAAAACATTTGCTCTAGGGGGGGCAGGGAATACACAGATGCGTTGCAAAGGTAGGTTGAAGGGACCACTCTCTTACCAGTACCAGAAACACAATTGTAAATTTAAAAAAAAAAACTCTTTCTATTTAACAGTACATTTGTGTGGCTCTCAAACATCCCTTTGGAAGGGATTGTGTGTACTATGTAATATACTGTATATTTGAAATTTTATTATCATTTATATTATAGCTATATTTGTTAAATAAATTAATTTTAAGCTACAAAAATTATTTCTATACTGATTTAGTCTTTTATTTTAATTTTGCTTCTTGCCATCTCTTTATGTGTACAGTTGCTTTTCAATTTGATGGTAGTTTTATGCCAGCAACTTTGAAAGGTGATAACAGGGTATGCAGGGATAGAGGGGGGTGTCTTTTTGAACACACAGGACAGATCTGCATTAGCAAAGTCAAGTGGAGAATTGAAGCAATTACCTAGGATAATTAGGCTCAATTTTCCAATTCACTTTAAGCTGAAATCGACACTTGCTCGGCAACGTATAACCAACTCTTGCTTTCTTTCTCTCCTTTTAACCTGTCTATGAAAACAAAGCAAATCGCCCAAATGGCTTGATGACTGTAGACAGCTAATCCAGACAATTCCCACCTCCGCAAATCTGTTTTCCCACGAGAGGCCAGCTGGGGATGGAAGCGATTGCTTTGCTTCTCTAAATTACCCCCAGTGTAGACGCGGTTTGTGGAACTAATTTTGAGCTGCCAGAATATAAGCGCCTTCTCATCCCCTATTCTGGGCGCTAAAAACACAACACAACCTAACAAACTTTACAGAAAACCCAGGGCCACCTTTCATTCTCGCCTGGAAAGTCCTCTACAGGAGCCCTGTTTCCAAACCCTCACAAACTCGGTTTTTCTTAAGATCAGTCTTCCAGGAGAATATATTTGCACACGCGCCAAGTTTAGTTTTCCGGGGAATTCTGCAAGGACGCTGAATGCAGAAAATTACCCCTTGGTCAATAAAGCCTATTAAGCTCCAGGCACCGCTCTGTTGTCTTTCGTGTTCGGGCTGCGGCAGACCTGCACATTCCTCTCCTCCTTCAATCTCTGTGCCGCGGTGGCCCGCTCCTCCAAACTCCAAGTAGGATAGCGCTGGACTGTCTGCAGTAAGCCGTTAAGAGGGAGGCCAGTAGACTAAAGATGGTTCGAAACCTGGGTACCTGGCGTTGAACTTGGGCAGGGGTGAACAGCTCCACAGATAGAGACATTAAAAACAGAGTCCCGAGCGCAGCGCGCGATTTCTAGCCCCAGGACCCTGAGGTCGGCCTAGGAATTCCCAGTGAGCCCAGGGTTGGGGGAATGCGTCCCCGGCAGGTTCTGCGCGGGCGCCGGGCACATTCCGGGGCATCCTGGGCCTCGGATCCTCCAGTCTGCAGCTCGGGCAAAGATTCTGTCTACCCTGGCTGGAGCTGCAGTATGAACTTGTTACAACTCCGCTCCTTTAGAAAGAAAAGCTTGCTGTGGAGGGCAGTTTCGCTCCTGGGGAGCCCGGGAGCTGTTGCCCTCGGCCTGGAAACCTCTAGAAAAGCACCAGAGCCCGGATCTGGGCCTTTTCGCCCCCCAGAGGGGAGCTATGCCTAACAAGCTCTCAGACTCCCACGCCACGCAGCTCTCTAAAGATGCTTAGGGTTGAAGTGCCTCGCCGCGTTTTTTTTTTTTTTTTTTTTTCTTTTCTCTATAAATTAAGCAACCCTCGAATGACGGCACGCAGGACGCACGGCTCTGGCAAATCTGGGTTCCTTTCTGGAACACGCTAGAGACGTCCTCGTCGTGGGGTTAGTATTGAACTTGAAGTCAGAGACCCAATGTTGTTCAGTGTGGATCAAGCCCGCCACTTACTATGAAAGATCACATCATCTCTCTGCACCGCCGTTTTCTCGTCTGTGAAATGGGCCTTGGCCTCTTCCTCCTACACCCCAGGATTTGGGGGAAGGGTCGACGAGCCCCCGCGCGGGAGGGCACCCAGGGAATACCGGGTGCATCTGAATTTTCTTGGCTTACTGCGCGTCCTCAGCACTGAAGTTTTTTCCGCGCATCCGTGAAAGAGAAATGGCAGGGCAGGATCGGGTGTCTCCCCCGGCCCCGGCTCTAGGGCCTCCTGGCTCCTTGGAGTTTGGCAATTTAGGGTAGAGGTAAATTTAGAGCAACATAATTGCGGTAATGAGCAACGGCTCGCGCTCTGCAGACGCGTCGCGGCTCCAGTGAGGCGGTAGCTGCAGGCGAGGCGGGCACGCCTCCCCGCCCCCTCCCTGCGCGGCAGACCGGGTGCGAGGGCCCCACCGTCCTGGGACCCCGGCCCGCGCGCGCCTCCGCCTCTGGCTGCCGGTCTTGGATAGGGACTTCCTTCCACTTCTGGGCCTCCGAATCTCTCCATTTTTGTTTCTGTCCGTCTATCCCGTTCTTTGCCCCCCTTTTGTTTCCTCATTCCCTCTCTGAACAGGATGTGCACACAGAAGGTGCTCAATAATTGTTTGCTGGATCGGGGCGGTGCGCTGGTGTGGGGAGAAAACCCAGAGCCACAGTCAGCAGGGTCCGGCCGGAAATCGCGGCTGCACTCCCGGCACTGCTTCTCATCCATCCCAGTCCTTCGAACTCGGTTCCCTGGTTTATCAACCGAAGGAGGAGTGGGCAGGGGCTTCCTGGGCCTGTTCCTTTACGGACCAATTTCCTTCTCTGGCCAGAAACATGGGATCTACCAGGCGGAGTGGCCGGCCACCTTTCGCGCTGGGAGGTAGTGATGGAGCAGTTTCCACTTACAGCCTACTGTGTGCCGGGAGTTCCCGCTCACGCTGACTCCCAACAAACCTAGGAGATTTTTATAGCGCAGGGGACTGCGGCTCAGAGAGGTGACGTGGTTTTCCCAAGGTTACACAGTTAATAAAGGACAGAGCAGGAATTTCAACCCGGATTCCACTCGAGGATCCGACTTTTGCCGCATTGCCCATCTCCATCTGGTTGAGGGTCAGCTGGTGCCTGAGCAGCAATCCCGCGAAGTGCGCGTCTCGCTGGAAAACGGAGCGCAGAATCCAGGCACTAGTTCTGAATTTAACTCCTTGCGCTCTAACCACGAACAGACACTGTCCCTTGAGAAATGAGAAGGGCGTCTTACCGGCCCTGCACGCTGTGAAAGCGTTTTCGTTTTGTTGGGGAGGAGACGGAAGCCTCATTTTGCAAATTCAGCTTCTGACCACGCAGTCAAGACCAAAGCAGTCCGTGGCGTGGAAGCGGGGCAGAAATGAAGTTACCTGGCGGCAAGGGACCTGCGGCGCCTCTAGCTTTGAGCATAGGTCCGCGGGGCCCGGGCAGTTGGGGACCCGGAGGCTAGGGTGGGGCTTAAGACCTCGCCCTAAGAGCGCCTTATTTTAAGGTTAGTTTCTCCGATAGCTGAGCCCGGGGCTGAAGGCCCAGATTGCGCAGGAGGCCCAGTGAAGACAGTTACTGGTGAGGCAGGGGCCCCGAGTGCGAATCCTACGGCTGGGCCCTCCTTAGTGACCCAAGGCCGGGAGGTGAGCCCAGCCCGGTCCAGACCTGCGCCCCGCCTAGAGCCCTCCGGGGCGCAATAGGAAGCGGCGAGAAGAGGCCGCCGCCGCCTTTCAACTCGGCGGCTGGCGCCGGCCTGGCCGGGCCCCCGGGGCCGCGCGGCCTTTAAGGTTCGGTCTCGCCCGCCCAGCAGCTTGCATCGCCCCACAGTGGAAGAGTCCCCCGGCCCCGAAGCCGGACGCCCTGGGAAGCCGCCGGCCCCCAAGTGCCACCATCAAGTGCCCACTCTCCAGAGCACCCCAGGCCCCACTCCAGACTTGTGGAATTTTCCGCTCCACTCAACAGCTCCCACGCCTGCCGCGCTGTCCGCTGCCTTCCCAGGCCTAGGGGGACCTGCATCCACACCGCCTGCCTCCCCCACAGCGCCCTCCCGCGGCCCTCAGCTCACAGTCCGCTTTCCCAGCGCCTGCTCACTGTAGTTCCGGTGCCGGACACTGGCCTTGGCTCCCTGTGTGACAAGTAGATCCTCAAGTGCACACACACACGGACCAACACACATCATCAACACGACATTCCAACATACACCGAAACAGACACACATGCAACACATATGTATAACCCACATGCAGGCACCAACACACACCGTACACATAAACAAATCAACACACATCACTCACCACACACACCCAGCACATACACACAAGGCTGACAAATACAAACACAACACATAAATCAACACGTATCACCAACACACCCAGCCACACACAACCAACACATGCTAGACACAAAACCAACATACACTCAACGCCCACAATCAACACACATCCAACACCCACAAGCTCTAGTTATAGAGGCAACCATACACACTCAAGGCCACACTCTAACATCTCCACAGGGCTTCTGGTGACACAGACACATATCATATTGGGAGAAAGGGGGAGGGAGACCCCAGAGATAGAAATAGGTGGGAGAGAGAAACCAAGGAGGTGCTGTATTGAGAGAATTTCAGACTCAGGGACTCCAGGGAGAGGAGGAGCAAAACCACGCAAAACCGGAGCGGCGGAAGCTCAACACAGCAAGTGAGAAACTCAGCTCAGAGCGCAAGGTGTGAGAGCTCTGGGTGCTCTGCTGTGCTGACACCAGAGGATAAGCGCGGAGTCTGGCTCCACGCACGCACGTGGGGTCAATCCCCGGACACAGACCTTTTACAGGAAGGCCTGGAGAATCGCCTGAGGGAATGCCGGGAGTCCCCCCTCCAAGAACAGCCAGTGACTTCAGCTCTCCTTTCTCCTCCTGGGTCCCCTCCTCTGGGACCCCCTCCGGCCCCATCTCATCCTGTACACCCACCTTCTCCCACCTAGGCAGAGGGTTTCAGAATGCCTTGATCAGACCCAACACCCTGCTCATTCTCCACGGACCAAGGCCGGAGATCTGGAATGCCCATCCCATCTCCCCTTGACAAAGAAGGCGGTACTTCAAGAAGCAGTTGCAGACCCTGGTTAGGGCGGCTGTCGGAGTCGCCGGCCTGGAATCAGATCATCTACTTATAAATCCTCGTTTTGGTACTTACTGTGTGCCTTTGGGCAAGTTCCTTAACTTCACTGAGCCTGGCTTTTTCCATATAAAGTGTGGAATCGTCACAATTGCTTCTATTATTAAGGGAATCAAAAGAAATGCTCTGTGAGATGCTTGGCACTGATAGCAATTAACGTTGATTATGAGTTCTGCACTTAGATCAATTTCAAAGTGGGGAGGGTTATGTCTATACCTCCCTGGAACCTCCCAAAGAGTCAAGGCTGGTCATTGACTCAGACATGGGGCTCAAATCTAGGTTTCCCCCTCAGGGTGAATCTCTGCCCTTAATGCCAGGCTCGCAGGGGCNGTGGGGGGTGGGTAATGAAAAGCGAATTCAAAAGTCCACCCTTAATTTGGAGCCTGATTAGGGGCAGATGGAAGGAAGGGTCCCCCGACCCTTAATTCTGAGTGGGTCTGGGCAGCCTTTGTTGCACATTTTACAGGCGAGGAGACAGTGGTGGGATCCGAGCTCGCGACTGTGGGACCTCAGGAGTTGCTTTCTCCTCCACCAGCTGGGTGCAGATTTTGATGATTCGCAGGCGCGGCTGGACAGTTCGTGTGTGCGCCCACGCAGCCAGAGTTTGGGGAGTTTAGGGAGCGGGAGGAGGATCTGATAGACCCCAAAGCCTCCCCTTTGCGAGACCACTCCTTGCTTCACCCACCTGGCGCTTTCCATAACCCCCTGCGGTGCCCTGCCTCTTTGTTACCCCTTAGACAGCTGCCCCAAGGGCGGGCTGGCCTCTGGTGCTTTGAGTCCTTGTTTCTCTGACGATGCTGCTTTTAAAACGATACCCCCGTTTCCTCTCTGATGACTCCCCATGGCCCCCCGGTGACAGCAGGGCCTTCTCCACGGGAGAAACGGCCACATCGACTAAAAGGGAATGTTTGAGGCAGGCTGAGACCTTGGGTGGGGCCCCCACCTCTTGAGTTTTCAAAGACTCAGGTTCCATCTCTGTTAAATGGGCACAATCATGGCCCCTGGCAGTTCCTGAAAGAGTGGAAGGGAAAGGGTTCTCCACGGGCTGTTCCATTCACTTGCGTCCCCAGTTTGGTGATGGCGGTGAGGTCACCACAGTTGTTCCGCCTGGGGTGACCACAGCTGTCATGTATGAGCGCTTGCATAGGGATCAGAACCCTTAGAATCTAAGTTTTCCACGCGGGTTATCCCAACGAATCCTCACTACCAGGTGGACACGTGTCATTGTGACCCGTTTCATAGACTGAAGCATAGAGAGTTGAATGACTCAGACAAGATCACACAGCTAGTGAGAAGGAAACAGAGCTTCCAACCCAGACAGCCATTGCTGGGTGCCACCATCTGGTGCTCCTAAATCTTAGTTTCCTGGTCCGCGAAATGGAATCACTTCCGGGCTGGTGCAGAGGAAACTATGGGTGACTCCAAAGGCAGCGCGCTGTGAGAACTCCGGGTGAGAAGGGGAGCGCGCGCTGAGAGCGCCCAGCGTAGAGGCAGGGTTGTGACCTGAGCGCTCTTTGCTGGCTGGCTCTGCTCCCCGCAGCGCGATTGGAACTCCTTATGCTCCAGTCCTCCAAGGCTGTGTGTAGGTGAGGGGAGGTCCTTGAGGCCAGAGGGATGAGCAGAATGGAAGCGGAGGAAAGTGTTCTTGGTCTTGGAAAGTGTCAGGAAGGGTGGAACACCATTTTCTGTGCGACACTCTGGACCTGGAATTAAGACACCTTCACCTCTTTTAGTCTTCTCCCTATGACGTATGCACTCTATTAATCTGTTTCAAGTGAGAAAACCGAGGCACAGAGAGAGTGTGTGACTTGCCAAATGTCAGATAGGTGTCTAAAACCTGGCCTGTATTTCCCACCAACCTCTGCCGCTGCCGACCAGGCAACCGGGAAGCGAGCGCCCAGGCCAGAGCCGGTTCCTATACTTGGCAGAATTCCCCTTTGGCCATGGTCAAAGTTGACCAGGTTTGCCTCACTCTAGATGCTGGCTGAATCCCTAAACCCACATTGGACTGCGAGAAACTGCTCTAAGCGTTGCCTGACGGATGCTCCACTGTCACCAATGGGCCAACATCTTTCTTTACGGATGAGATACTGGGGCTCAAAGGGGTTTAGTGATTTGAGCGAGGTCCGGCAGAAAGGCTGGACAGAACCGGCATCCCCGATTTTAGTCCAGCTTTCTTAATTAATTCGGCGGTGTTGAACAAGAGCAACACACTAACAAATACGAGTTCGGTAGAACTGAATGCTTCTAAGGGGAGAAGTAACAAGATGCGGGCGGGAAGCACAGTCGGAGCTTATTTTTGGCGGAGCGGTCAAGGCAGGCCTCTCCGCGCAGGCGACTTATGGGTTGAGACCTGAAGGGTAAGGAGGGGCCATAGTTTGAAGAAGGAATTTCCTATTGAGAGGGTTCGGCAAGTGCAAAAGCCCCAAGGAGAGCAGAGGCCGCGGCGCGGCTGGAACCGGCCTTAGGCGAGTTTGGAGTAGGCTTAAAGTTTTGTGATGTTCTGGCGGCCACTTGGAGCAGAAAGATGGGGGCGGGGTAGAAGGGGCCGCGTGCCCTTGTAGGAGAGGGAAGTGTCAATGGCCGGGACCAGGGGTGGTTGCCTGAGACATGTCTCGTCCTTGGCGATTACCCTTCTTTCCTGTAATTCTCCGACCCCCAAATCGAGAGGGTTCCGGAAGAAACTTCCCAGCCTTGCAGAGTGAAGCATCGCCGGGACACACGGATATTTCTCCTCCCTCCGAGCTCACCCGGATTCCTTGGGGCCCAGCTGCGGTCCCGGAGTCCCCGAACTCGGCTGTGCCAGCCCGGGGCGGGGCCAGCTGAGAGCCTCAGTTGTGGGGCAGAGTCCGTCGCGGACACCCTCACCCACGGGGCAACCGCAGGTCCCAACTCTGCTGGCTTTCCCCTCCCTCTGACACCCTGCGCGGCTCCTGCGGCCCAGCTGCGTGCCAGCTGTACGAGCCTGCTAGGCCTGCGCCCCCGGAAAGCAGTCATCCTCCAGGCCCGGCACCGCGCCCATTTCTCGTTCCAGGAAACTGAGGTCTGGAAGCCTGTGAAGAGAGGGACTGTATTGATTCGTACCGGAACCAGACCCTGTGCTAAACGCTCGGCATCCATGGAGCCGTTTAATCCTCACAAAAGCCAAGCGACTTAGGGAGGACTATTATCCCACTGCACACATGAGCACACTGCTGCGCAGAGGCACGAAGGTACCTGCCCAGGGTTTCAGCTAGCCCCATTTCCAACTGAGGAAGGCAAGCGAGCAACACGGGGAGCAAAATGTAAGGAGATACTTTCAGGGTTGTGCAAGTGCGGGATGGGCACCTGGAGAGAAGGGAGGAGGGATGAACTATCCAGAGAGGAAGGCACCCCCGGCCCCGACTTATCAGAATAATTGTCTCAATTCTGCTTTCGCGGTGTCTGTTGTGCCCATTTAACAGAAGAGAAACATGAGTCCCAATCTGCCCCTCGCCGCCGCCGCCAGCACCTGGGATTTTACTCACACTTCAATTCCTGCCTGAGGAATTTATGCCAGGGCCCACTATGGCCCCGCGTGGGGAATCGAGCTCCCCATCCCTCGGTGAGCGCTCACTCTGAGCCTGAGCGTATGACAGCCCCCCCCCAGGCACGGTCTGCCTTAATCCACGCCAAGTGCTCTAAAGGAAAACATTGCCTTAGTTCTTTTTCACAGACGTGTCGACTGTGGATCAGAGGTGTCAAGCCACGTGCCCAAGGTCACCAAGCACTTTCTGGGTGAGCCCTCAGGGAATCCGAACTCCTGACCCAAACCCGGGATTTCCCCGCGCCCTCGAGGGCCTCCAAGGGGAGCTGCGAGAGGCGTGGACGCAGCGGGAACTTTGGGGCGCGGACGCAAGGAGGCGCTGGGACCAGTTTGCTGAGTGCTCCCGCTCCGGACTGCTCCTCGGAGAAGCGGGGCCTTAGGCAGCAGAATCCCAAGCTCCTCCCAGAGGGAAATCCGGCAGCTCCGGTCCGAGGGTTGGGCCAGTAGACCTCCTGATCCAGTAAACTCCACTGGCTTCGGGGATGGGGAGTTGGGGCAGGTGCGCCCGCGGAGCTCGGTATAAGAGCCGTGCCTGTGCCACGTCCTTAATTTCCAGGAGGAGAGCTCTGGATTTCCTGTCAGCCGGGCTGGGGGAGGCCGGAGACGCTGGCGGAGACCCCTGAGAGGACTTCTTCTTGCACCTTCTTTTTTTCCTCCCCAAGTTTCTTCTTCCTTTATTGTCTCTCTTTTCCCTCATTTTGTTTTAATACGATGACTATAATTTCTTACGTTAAAAAGTGTGGCGTGGGCAGTGGTTCCCTGAACGCTGGCTCATTCAGCCACTCCTCCAAGTGCAGGGTCGGGGTGAGGTGCTGAGGTCCCTGCCCCGCAGCAGCGGAGGATGTGAGTGGAAACTGCTGGCGCTAAGAAGGAACGGAAAAATCACACTATCAAGCCAGGTAGTATATAAAACAGAGTGGTGAGATAGCGATGGGGGTGGGGATTTTCCGGAAGAAGGAACATGGGGGACATTTGAATGGAATAAAGGAAGTCCAGGCCACGGAACCAGCAAATGCAAAGTCCCCCAAGTCAACGAGTGGGCAGAATTGTGAGGCTGTGACCATCCTTCAGCCTTCAGATGACCCTGGCATGATTTGCCTCACTGAAGAACCTCTCTGCTGTTCATGTGAATTCACAGACCTTGTCTCCTCTGGCCTTCATCATCTAGCAGGCAACAGGGACGGGTTCTCACCGTGCCCATTTTACAGATAAGGGAACTGAGGCTCTGTGACCTGTCCGTGAGTGAAGAGGTAAATCTGGGATGAGAAAGCAGGCCTGGGTCATTCCAGGACACCCAGCTGACTGCAGGCAAACGGGTTTAGCAGAGTGTTTAGGTCTATGCCTGCATCTCACCAGCACCTTCATTCCAGGAGGGACAGGGTGAGTGGTTTGGATAACCCAGAAGAAATGTTCCAGAGCATGGTGTGCACGGAGCACATTACCCTCTTGCTCAGAGAGAAGCCCCTGGAGGAGATCAGGAACTGTTGGTTTCTCAAGGGTGTTGATATCAGGGGGTGTTTCTTTTTCCTGTATACGGTCTGCCCTACCTCGGTGGGATTCCAAAGATGTTTGGATCCTTGTTCCTTCTGGGAGAAAGCACCTGCCCCTGGGGTCCGTCCACAGCCAGGGGGGATCAGCGCGCACCTGACCAGGCTCACCAAGATTGCATGGGGTCTCTGAAGTAATTTACCTGAATGAACCCCTGACCACTGCTTGGGGAGTGGAAGGGCCCAGGCTGATTTCTTTCTCCCATGCTGGATTCATGGGCATGGGGCTTGCACTCAGAAGGGTGCCATGCTTGGGGTGTAGTGCTTCAGTTACCATCTTGGAGTTCTTAGTGATTTTTATCTTTGAATTTATGCATTATAAGTGATGTTTGATGGGACAGTGGAGTGTGTTCTGGGCACTTGGACCTGCCTCCAATGCCTCTCTGGGACAATTCTTGGCTGCCTGCTTTCCACTCCCTGGGAAGCCAGGCCCTGCCCAGCCTCCAGCTCCCTGTCCCCACTGTGACTGCCACTGCCTTCCACCTGGCAGGGGCCTGGTTCCCAGTGTGAGGAGAGTCAGGGCTCAATGTTCACATCTCCAGCATCACCAGGTGAGACATGGTGGGCACTGGCCGTTCTTGCCCTGGGCTGGCAGTGACATATGTTTCATGGGCAAGGTGGGTAAGGGTTAGCCTTTCACCCAGCCCTGATCCAGGTACCCAGCACATCCAAGCACTGAAATTGCAATGCCCTTGGAGGTTACCCATCTGCCAGGGTTTGGGGCTGTGGCCTGAGGGAAGAGGAGGTAGATGCTTGACTTCTCCACCCTGGGTCAGATTTGTCAGCTGGTGAAGAGCCTTGTGCTCCCATGCCAAGTCACTGTTTGGGGCCCCAAGTGCCTGCGACAATCTGCACTCACTTGCGAATATCCCTGAGGATGCATGAGTGAGCGTGGCATTAAATAGGAAATGTAAAAACAACAAAAATCATGACGGGTCAAGAGCAAGACCACAAAGAAAGTAAAAAGCTTTACGTGAGAATACCTTTAGCAATGCTTCCCCCCAACTTTAAAACAGAGGCCCTGCGTTTTCCTAATGTACTGGACCCTACAGATTACGTAGCTGAACATACTCCCATGTACTGGGTGTCTTGACCTGGTCAGCAGGGCTGAGCCATGAGAGGTCTGGGTACAGGCAAGAGCAGCCTCTCAACCAATAAACATGTCTTTATAAAATAGGACACCCCCCTTCCTCTGAGACCGTAGCTTTACAAGGAGACATGCTTGGCAGCATGCCAGCAGGAGATGCCGCCTGGTCAGGGCTGACATATCTGCAGCAGGGACTCTGGAAGTCCCAGGCTCAGAATCACAGCTGGCAGGGCATGAAGACAGCCAAGGGTACACGTCCTGAGGGGCCACCGGGGGACACTGAGGTTCAGAAGATTTGGTGACAGCATCACACAAGGAGGTGGAGCTGAGCAGGATAGGGCACTCACCTGGTCTGGGCCAATTTCAGCCCCTTGCTTCACAAACCTACCCAGAGAAGGGACCGCACCCCAACCCCAGTTCTTTCTGAAGTCATCGAGGGAGGAAAGCATCTTTTAGCTGAAGGGATTCTCAAATCCCCCAACTTGGAGCATCCAAGCACCTCTTTATTTGCACCTTTTCCAAGATCACATGGGGTCCCTCTGCAGCTCCCAGCATTACTTCTCTTACTCCAAACACTCATCATCCCCAGACATCACCTATTGTTTCCTGTCTTTTAGCCCCACTGGAAAGTTCAGGGGCTTCCCAGTTTCCCTCATTGCTGTGACCCTGTGAGTCCTTAGGGCTGTTACATGGTGAGCAGCCCAGCAATGTTTGTTGAGTGAATAAATGAAACCAACCTCTGCTCTGATGTTTCCTTGTACGTTTCCGTGTATGGAGCACTCACCACCTTGGGAAGCAGTTAATTTGTCTATCTATCCACCTATTTACTCAGCATTTATCTTACCCATAATGAGCACCAAGCACTTATTGAGCACCAACTGTGTACCCAGGACCTGGGCTAGTACTGGGGACACACTGGCAAAGAGGGACAAAAGCAAGATCTCTGCCCTTATGGATGCTGGAGTCTAGATGAGACAGATATTAACTAAAGATTATGAAAATACACATGAATACTCATCTTCATAAGTGACACCGTGCTGAGAGAAAACTCAACATATATTATACTACTTAGTAATCACCTGGGACGTGAGGTCACCACAGCACATGAAGATATTCTTACCTCTGTTTTATAAGAAGGAACCCAAGGCCAGAGAGGAGGAAATTGAAGTTCAGAGAAGAGAAGGCAGGTCACACAGAGGGAGCTGAGTTGCAGAAGCTTATTTTTTTATTACAAATTTTTATTTTACTTTAAGTTTCAGGGTACATGTGCAGAACATGCAGGTTTGTTACCTAGGTATATGTGTGCCATGGTGGTTTGCTGCACTTATCAGCCCCTCACCTAGGTTTTAAGCCCCACATACATTAGCTATTTGTCCTGATGCTCTTCCTCCCCTCGCTGCTCCTCACACCCATCGAAGCTTCTTGATGACTTATTTTATTTTATTTTTTGAGACAGAGTCTCACTCTGTCGCTCAGGCTAGAGTTCAGTGGTGCCATCTCAGCTCACTACAACCTCTGCCTCCCGTGTTCAAGTGATTCTCTTGCCTTAGCCTCCCCAGTAGTTGGGATTACAGGTGCCCACCACCATACCCAGCTAATTTTTTTTTTTTTTTTTTTTTTTGCATTTTTAGTAGAGACAGGATTACTCCACGTTGGCTGGGCTGGTCTCGAACTCTTGACCTCAAGTGATCCGACCCCACTCGGCCTCCTAAAGTGCTGGGATTACAGGCGTGAGCCATCGTGCCCAGCCAATGACTCATTTTATAGATGGGGAAACAGAGGCTCAGAAAGCTTAAAGAACTTTTCTGAGGTCACACAGCTATTAAATATAACAGCCATAGTCTGAACCTTGTCTGGCTGACTTTGAGGTCTGGCTCTACACTCTCCTTTGTCCTCCTAAGTCTTTTCTTTTGTTAAATGTTCTCCTTCCTCCAGTGTCCCTTACCCTGTCCTGCAAGTCCCTACAGGATGTAGCTCCCCTGCCTCTTGTGACTTCGCTGACTGATGCCACTGAGTGATTCTGGCCGTCTCTCCAGCACAGCGCACACACTCCTGCCACAGGGCCTTTGAACTTGCTGTTCCCTTTTCCGGGAACGCTGTGCCCTGGTTATTTCTGTGCTTCTTTCTGTCCCTTTTTTCCCTGGCTCAGGTGCCTGCTCGGTGGCTCAGAGAAGCCTTTCCTGACCCCTTGCCTAAAATTGTGCTGTTGTGAGTCTTTATGGTTCCTCCTCACCTTGCTTTGTTTTTCTCCATTTAAATCACTCCATGACAGCAGAGGTCATGCTTACATGTTTATTTATTCTTTGTCTCTCCCTCACTAGGCCCTGGGCTCTGTGACGGCAGTGGCTTCATCTGTGTAATTCCCTGATCTTCCCAGCACCTGGAACAGCACCCAGCACACAGTAGGACTTTGATGTTTGTTAAGTGAACAAAGGATTTTGTTTTTTTTTTTTTTTTTTTTTTTGAGACAGAATCTTGCTCTGTCACCCAAGTTAGAGTGCAGTGGCGTGATCCCGGCTCACTGCAACCTCTGCCTCCCAGATAGGGTTCAAGCAATTCTCTTGCTTCAGCTTCCCAAGTAGCTGGGATCACAAGCACATGACACCAGGCCCAGCTACTTTTTTTATTTTTTAGTAGAGACGAGGTTTCACTATGTTGTTCAGGCTGGTCTCTAACTCCTGGCCTACCTCAAGTAGGTCTGCCTGCCTCAGCCTCCCAAAGTGTTGGGATTACAGGTGTGAGCCACTGCACCTGGCCTGAATGAAGGATTTCTGTCCTTGTTCTGCACAAGAGGAGCCTGAGGCTTGGAGGAGCCGCAGGATGGCAAACTGGACGCTGCTGAGCTCTGAGCCCAGCTCTGGGGCCTGTCCTTCCTGCCATCAATACTCGGAGGAGGCCCCATGGAACCCAGGGAGGCCCAGGAGGCATGGAAGTGGGTGCCGGTAAGTCAGCAGCCTCGCCCTTGACAGCTGGCCATGGCTGTCAAGTCCCTGGAACCTAGATTTGGTAGAAAGTGATAAAGGTGAAAAAGTTGGCCCTCATTTCCATGTAGGCCTGCCAGCTCCACTCAAGCCTTGCTACTTACCTGTCCCGACCAGATACAGGACACTTCAAGATTCCAAGAGATGGACAGACTCAGAGTGATAGGGCTGCCAGGGCTGGGGCTGAAGGGAAGTACCAATCTTCAAGGACATATAAGCCAGAATGTTTATTTTGTAGTTTAATCCCCACAATGATCCAAGAAGTTGGAATCTTAATACCACCTGCCCTTGGCTCTAAGATGGTGTGTGAGGACCCACAATTCCCCTTCTTTTCCTCCCATTTGGGAGAGTTCTCTCAATTTTCCTAAAGGTTTACGTTTTTATCGTGTGAGAGGAAGTATGAACACAGGAATTGGCTGAGTCTGGGGGCTCAGGAGCCAGGAGCCAATCCTGGCCCCTCACCTCCTGGCTGTGTGACCGTGGGTGGATTTCTGAACCCCTTTAAGTGACTGCGATCAGTTTTTTCGTCTGGATGACAAGGGTTGTGATAACTCCCACCTCATAGGATTGTTCTGAGGATCAAATGAGTTGATGCACATGATATGCTTCGAACAGTGCCAGCGACTTAGTGACACTGCAATAAGCTGTCTCTTGTGGGACTCAGAAGCTGGAAGCCCTGCCGGCTCTTTCCTGTCCTCCCACCCCACATCAGCCAGGGTGGGAGCAGAAGAGAGGGGGCAAGGAAACACTGGGAGAAAAGACATACAGATAGTGCCCTTACTTGCTCCCTCACCTTGTAGACCTCGCCACAAACCAGTGAGCTTGATGAGGCAGGGGTGTGATTCCCTTTAGCCAGATGAGGAAGCCACAGTCGAGAAAGGTGGAAGGATTTGCCCAAGATTGCAGTGAGGGATAGGCCAGAATCAGAATCAGACATTTGGATTCTGGGGCCAGTGCTATATTCTGGTCACATTTGCACATCGCACTGCTTTTCCTTGGATCTACTTTCTGAATGGCAATGGACTGATCATGACTCAGATGAGCTAGAACCTGAAGACATGATAGGGAGTTGGACCCTGTTTTACTGCTAATGCTAGGTCAGAGCACAGCCACTGAAATCCAAGGCTCTTCTAGGAGCTTTCAGCAGGCCCTATCAGTCTGTAATGGCCATAAGATATTTATGGACAAGGAGTTCCAAGAAATCCTCAAAGTGCAGGTGGATGGATGAAATTCCACTTGGACACAATTGTGGTAAAAGTCATTTAAGTAATTAGCGTCTGAGTACTTTTCTGTATATGTGGATGGGGGAAAGGAAGAGTAATTTCTGTTTGCTATACCTAGCAGGTTCTTTATGTCTGTTCTTTAATCAATTAATTAATTTTTTTTGAGATATGGTCTTGCCCTGTCACTCAGGCTGGAGTGCGGTAGCACAATCATGGCTCACTGCAGCCCGGACTTCCCAGGCTCAGGTGATTCTCCCACCTCAGCCTCCCAAGTAGCTGGGACTACAGGCACGTGCCACCAGACCTGGCTAATTGTTGTATTTTTATGTAGAGACAAGGTTTCATCATGTTGCCCAGGCTGATCTTAAACTCCTGAGCTCAAGCGATCCCTCTGCCTTGGTCTCCCAAAGTGCTGGGATTATAGGTGTGAGCCACTGTACGCAGCCTTGTTCCTTAATTTAATATTCACATCAATAGCTGGGGAAATGAATGTCTGGTTCCAGTTTTTCAGGGAATCCTGGAGCCCAGTGGGAATGAGTCAGTTGCTCAGGATCACACAGTTAATAAACCAGTATCTGGCATTCAAATTAAGTTCTGTGTGTCTCTAAAGCACATGCTCTTTCAATCCACTCACGCTGAGGGAGCTAAGCTTGCGTAAGTGCCTTTTTAACACATAAATAAGCTCTAAAGGCAGTGTGGAAAGTGGTTGTAAAAATATAAATCAAATAATATGCTTAGAGGAAGAACAAAGAATGTTAACTGAAAAAAATAGCAAACAACAAACTTTGAACCCGCTCCTGGTGTTGATGACTTTCACTGGAGATCATAAATAAACAGCAACTCTTAAAACCGGTCATTGGACTTGTTAATGATGGGCTGGTAGGAGAATGCTAATGAAATGTGATGAGTTTTTTTCTTGTTAAAATCTCATTTCAAATAACTCCGTTCGTCATCCATTTTTTATGAGGAACGAAAACAAATGTTTTCCAAAGCTTCAAACCAAAATCTCTGTGTGGGTTTCTTGTTTTGAGCCAAATATTCTATGTCTTTTCCCAGCTGGGAATTCCCTCCCCCTGTTTGTTGGTCCAAGTCCTGTGTGTCCTGCTGGTCCAACTCCTCCCTCCACCATCCTCTGACAGAGAGTCAAAGTCCTGGGTTCAAATCCAGTATTCCCCCCTTTTAAAAAAAAAAAATTAAAATTTAATTTTGTTTTAATAGAAGCCATTTTAAATATATTTCCCCTGTCAAGGGATACATATGTTGTTTATAGAGCCTGTTTCCACTTCTCCCTAGAGATTGTTTTAAAAGTTGTTTGTAAAATTAATTTTGATTTTTTTAAGTAAATAAGTCATCTATCATTTTAAAGGTCAAATGGTTTTCAAAGGCATATCATGAAAAAGAACAGCCCCACCCTGTGCCTGCCCACCCAAATCTTTTCTCCAGATTGAGCATTTTCAACCTTTAGTTATTTATTCTGGCATTTTCTCACCTCTTTCTAAATCGCTTCTCTGCACTGATAATCCTTGATTTTTTAGTATTAAATATTATCGATGGACTTTCTGTTATGAAGATGAAGACTAACTCTTATGCTGCTTTCCCAAATACCCTCTCACCATTCTCATGAGTATCATTTTTTGTTAGATAAATATTCTGTGGTTACTATTATGACCACATAGTGTCCATAGTTGTGCCACATGATATGCTTTAATTACATTTCCTGTCTTGTACAACCTTTTTTTCTTGAAGTTGATCATTGCCTTTATGTTTTCTTTAGTTACCTATGTGCTTGTCATTAATTTCACCTCTTCACTCTCTCAGAAATGGAGAACTATTCTGAGCAAATTTACACACGCCAGGTAACATCCCAGTTCGCTTTCTCCTCTTGGAGTCACTTCCCCTGGAGAACGTTGCCCTCCTACCACTGGATGTCCTGGAAGCCATCAAACTGCTGTCAACCCTGGACTTCCCTGCTTCGTCATCTGAGAAGTCCCCTTTGCCCATTTCCTGAATTGGAGCCCTGATTTCCTGGGTTCCAGGCCTTCCTTTTGCCTCATTGATTTCCTTTCTTGGAGCATCTCCTTCAGTAGCTTCCTGAGAGAAGCTGCATGGAAGGTAACATTTTCAAAGTTTTGCATGTCTAAGATTGTCTTTATTCTCCTTTTACATTTCAATGATAGTTTGCTTGAGTGCAACATTGTACCTCTTCCAACTGTGGAACCATTTCTCCGTGATCTTCTTTCCAGCTATTGATAGTCTGATGTCATTCCAATTCTTATTTTCTCTCTCTGTGGGGTTTTGGGTTCTTCTCCTTATCTCTGTTGCTTGGGAATTTCATCATCCTGTGCATTGGTGTGGTTCTTTTTTGTTGTTTGTGCTGGGCCCAAGTGAATCATTTCAATCTGGAAACCTGTGGCCTTCAGTTGCAAGAAAGTATAGGTTAAGCATCCCTAATCTTAAAATTTGAAATCGGAAGTGCTCCAAGATCTAAAATGTCTTGAGAGCAGGCATGATGTCACAAGTGGAAAATTCCACATCTGATCTCATGTGACATGTCAGAGTCAAAACAATGGCACACAACACATCGTTTATTTCATATCCCCAAGGGAAAAAAAGGCCTTCTCAGCCCCCTTCAGCGGTGATGTACCTTTTCCATGCACATCCAGATTCCCTCCACCCCTCAAGCACTCACACAGGGAATAAAATAGCACTTGCACAGGCTGAGGCACCAATGACAGGTTCCCCACGATGCCCCACACGAAGCCAAGATCTACCTGCATTACTCACTTGGTTCTTTTTCTTATTCTCTGCTGTGTAGTGTAAAGTTATTGATTAAGGCCAGGCACGGTGGCTCGCACCTGTAATCCCAGAACTTTGGGAGGCTGAAGTGGGCGGATCGCCTGAGGTCAGGAGGCGGAGATAGCCTGGCCAACATGGTGAAACCTCGTCTCTATTAAAAATACAAAAATTAGCCAAGTGTGGTTGTGGGCACCGGTAATCCCAGCTACTCTGGAGGCTGAGGCGGGAGAATCGCTTGAGCCTGTGGGGCGGAGGTTGCAGTGAACCACTGCACTCCAGCCTGAGCAACAAGAACGAGACGCCATCTCAAAAATAAATAAATAAATAAATAAAATAAAATAAAAATAAATTAATTAATAAATAAAGTTATTGATTAAAAATTTAAAGGCCTGCTGATACTCCCATGGGCTACAGTGATGAGAAAAAAAAAGAAGCATTTGTGTTTATCTATAACATGGAAAGTCAAGCTGTTGGAGAAGCCGGACAGTGCTATAGCATGAAACATTGGATGGAAGAGCTCANGAGGTTGCAGCGAACCAAGATCGTGCCATTGCACTCCAACCTGGGCAACAAGAGTGAAACTTTGTCATAAAATAAATAAATTAATTAATAAATAAAGTTATTGATTAAAATTTAAAGGCCTGCTGATACTCCCATGGGCTACAGTGATGAGAAAAAAAAAGAAGCATTTGTGTTTATCTATAACATGGAAAGTCAAGCTGTTGGAGAAGCCGGACAGTGCTATAGCATGAAACATTGGATGGAAGAGCTCAGTGTCGGAATGACTACAGCACATGACCTGAAGAAACAGAAGGATGAACTGTCAAAGTCCTATACCGCAAGTCGTGAACAGAAGTTAACGAAAACTAGAAAAACACTGTGTATAGCTAAAAATGAAGATTTCAGCTGTGTATGGAGTGTGACCCCGTCAGTTGTTGTGTACCCTGATCATGAAACAAGCAAGGATAGGTCACGCTGAACAAAACATCGAAGGAAACTGTGACTATTCAACAGGCTGGATGCAGAAATTTAAGAAAAGACAACATTAAGCCGAGCTCGGTGGCTTATGCCTGTAATCCTAACACTTTGAGAAGCTGAGGAGAAAGTGTTGCTTAAGCTCAGGAGTTTGAGCCAGCCTGGGCAGCATAGTGAGACCTCGTCTACACAAAACATTGTTTTTTAAGATTTTTTATTTCCACTGTGTTTTTATTTCACATCATCCCAGATTGTTTTATCTCCTTAAAACATAGGCTTACAAGACAATTTAAAATTTTGTTAAAGCAGTTATGGTCAATGCCCCACTGTGTCTGCAATTAAAAAATACGTATCCTGAATATTTGGGGATGAGATTTCTGTTTTGATTTTACTCCAGAAAAACCAATTACTATACAAAACATTTTTAAAATTAGCCAGGTGTGGTATGTGCCTATAGCCCTAGCTACTTGGGAGGCAGAGGTGGAAGGAAGGCTTGAGCCCAGCAGGTCGAAGCTGCAGTCAACCGTGATCGCACCACTACAATCCAGCCTGGGGGAGAGTGTGAGACCCTGTCTCAAAAAAGAAAAGAAAAACACCAACATTAGCTGGGCATAGTGGCTCATGCCTGTAGTCCCAGCTACTCGGGTGGCTGAGGTAGGAGAAGTGTTTGAACCCAGGAGGCAGAGGTTGCAGTGAGCCCAGATCACGCCACTGCACTCCAGCCTGGCGACAGAGCGAGACTCCGTCTGAAAAAAAAAGAAAAGAAAATTAAAGACAGCATTAAATTCTTAAAGATCATGGTGATAAAACATTTGCTGAACAAGAAGCAGTGAGTTTGCAAAGGTCATCACTGATAAAAATCTGACACCATTGTAGAACAACTCTACAATGCCGATGAAACATCACTGTTTTGCTGTGATTGCCCCAGAAAGACAGTGACTACAGCTGATGAGACAGCGCCTGTGGGAATGAAGGATGCCAAGGGCAGAACGACTGTGCTGGGATGTGCTAATGCAGTAGACACGCATAAGTTTGAGCTTGCTGGGATGGGCAAACACTTGCACCCTCACTGTTTTCATGGAGTAAATTTCTTACCGGTCTAATTGTTATGCTAACAAAAATGTATGCAACGCCAATTCTGACTGATTTCACAAACATTTTGCTTTTTAAAACTCAATTTAATTTAGTTTAAAAAAACAGAGACAGGGTCTCATGATGTTGCTCAAGCTGGTCTTGAACTCCTGGGTTCAAGCAATCCTCCTGCCTCAGCCTCCCAAAGTGTTGAGATTACAAGTTTGAGTCACTGTGCCCGGCCTATTTCACAAACATTTTGTACCAGTGACTTGTGCTCAGGGAAGCTGAGCTAGATTATGACCACAATATTTTGTTATTCCTTTTTTATTTTATTTTAATTTTTTAGAGACAAGGTGTCTCTCCGTCACATGTGCTGAAGTGCAGTGGTGCTATCCTAGCTCACTGCAGTCTTGAACTCCTAGACTCAAGTGATTCTTCCACCTCAGCCTCTCAAATAGCTAGGGCTACAGCTAAATTTTAAATATTTTGCAAAGACAAAGTCTCGTTATGTTGCCCAGGCTGGTCTCAAACTCCTGGGCTCAAGCACTCCTCCTGCCTTGGCCTCCCAAAGGTGCTGGAATTACAGGCATGAGCCACAAAACCTGGCCAGGTTTTGTTACTCCTTGACAACAGTTCTGCTCATCTTTCAGCTGAAATCCTCATAAAATAATGCTTATGCCATGTACTTTCCCAAAATGTGGCTTTATTAATTAAGTCATGTGATCAGGGTATCCTTAGATCAATGACGAGTAAATATAAAAACACTCTCTTGAATAGTGCACTAGCAGCAGTGAACAGTGGTGTATGTGGGGGAGATTTTCAAGAGGAGTTGAGCACAAAGGATGCTGTAAACATTATTGACAATGCTGAGAACACAGTGACTAAAGACACAGCTGTGCATGCCTGGTACAACCTCTGGCCTGTGACTGTGTTCAGTGATGATCATAAACAAGCTGGTGACTTTCAAGGATTCCATATGTCAAGTGAGAAAAAAAAAATCATGTCTGACCTTATATGTGCAAAATATAGACCTTCAGCATTTATCAGTGAGCTGGAAGAGGTGAATATAGTAGTTTTTAACATTGAGAATGGGGCTCTAATTGTTCATTTATTGACCGATGGCGAAATAGCTGAAATGTTTCTGAATCAAGGTGATGGTGATAATGGTGACAATAAAGATGATGTTAGCACTGCAGAAAGAGTGTCTACACACGACAACGATGAAAATGCAGGATGGGCTTATTGAAGGGCTAGCGCACTGCACATTCACAACAGAACAACAAAATTGTGTCCCTTATAAAATCAAAGAGAGACTCTCAGAAAAAAAAAACCTTATTAATGAGGCAGAGGACTGTGCCTCACGCCTGTAATCCCAGCACTTTGGGAGGCCAAGATGGGTGGATCACCTGAGGTCAGGAGTTCGAGATCAGCATGGCCGACACGGTGAAACCCTGTCTCTACTGGGTATAGTGGTGGGTACCTGTAATTCCAGCTACTAGGGGGGCTGAGGCAGGAGAATCGCTTGAAACCGGGAGGCAGAGGTTGCAGTGAGCTGAGATCACGCCATTAGACTCCAGCCTGGGTGACAGAGCAAGACTCCAACTCAAAACAAACAAACAAACAAACAAACAAAACCAGTTATTAGTAACCTTTTAATCAGACAAGGCATTGCTGGCGAAGTCGAATGCCTGCCTTTGCTGGCTGCTGCTGGTTAGCGGTGATGCGTGAGTTCTCGTAATGCTGCTGCACTGCTTGGGTACCCTGAGCATATGATTTTTCACTGTATTAATGGCACATCTTTTTTTTTTTTTTTTTTTTTTTTTTTTTTTTTTTTTACTGTTAAAGTACTCGTGTTACTAAGTGTAAGAAAATGGTTGCTTATTGGTAGAATATAAATTCAGTCAGGAATGTTGGTAATGCCAACCAACCAATATTGTCCACATTGGTGGCTGAGATAATCACACCGTTGCTTGCTTGCTTGCTTGCTTGCTTGCTTGCTTGCTTGCTTTTGAGATGGAGTCTCACTCTGTCACCCAGGCTAGAGTGCAGTGGCATGATCTCAGCTTACTGCAACCTCTGCCTCCCAGGTTCAAGCGATTCTTCTGCCTCAGCCTCCCAAGTAGCTGGGATAATAGGTGTGCAACACGCCAGGCTAATTTTTGTATTTTTAGTAGAGGCAGGGTTTCACCATGTTGGCCAGGCTGGTCTTGAATTCTTGACCTCAGGTGATCTGCCCTTCTCAGCCTCCCAAAGTACTGGGACTACAGGTGTGAGTCACCATGCCTAGTCCCTGCACCTTTGCTTTCTGATGTTTTAGTGTACACAAACTTTGTTTTCTGCCAAAATCATTAAAAATATTGCATAAAATTACCTGCAAGCTATGTATATGAGGTTTATATAAAACATAAATGAATTTATTGTTTAGACTTGGGTCCCACCCCCAAGATATCTCATTATATGTATGTAAATATTCCAAAATATGATACAAATTCTGATATGGTTTGGCTCTGTGTCCCCACCCAAACCTCATCTTGAATTGTAATCCCTATATTTTGAGGGAGGGATGTGGTGGGAGGTGATGGGATCATGGGGGTGGTTTCCTTTATGCTGTTCTCACGATCGCGAGTGAGTTCTCACGAGATCTGATGGTTTTATAAGTGGCAGTATCCCCTGTTCCTTTCCTCTCCTGCCACCAAGTAAGGCAGGCCTTGCTTTTTCTTTGCCTTCTGCCATGATTGTAAGTGTCCTGTGGCTTCTCCAGCCATGTGGAACTGTGAGTCAATTAAACCTCTTTCCTTCATGAATTACCCAGTCTCAGATATTCTTTACAGCATTGTGAAAATGGATTAATACAAATCCTAAATGCAGAACACTCATTGTTTCAAACATTTCAGATAAGAGATACTCAACCTGTACCCTTAACTGCAAATTTAATCATCTATCTTCTCAGAATTCCTATTACTTCCTATTATTTGGACGTTATGCTGATTAGATCAATCCTTTAGTTTACAAAAATTTCTTAAAATCTCTCCTATGCTCCATTCTAGAAGATTTTCTGAATTTTATCATTCATTTCCTTGGTTTCATTCCTGCTCTTATATTCGTAGTATTTAAGAGCTCTTCCGTAGTCTTTGAACGTCCCATTTATTATAGCATCCTGTTCTTATTTCACAGGTACAATATTTATCTCTCTGAGGCTTGGAATTACAGATTTTTTAAAAAATAAGTTTATTCTGCTTGCTGCATTTTCTCTCTTTTCTCTGAGTTCTTTCTCGCTCTCTCCCTTTCTGCTTTCATCTTCCTTTTTTATATCAAAAGATGTTTCCCAAATTACTGGTGACATTTGCCCAAAAACGTGGAATAAGAGCTCTGTGGGCATAGTCTGGGTTTGTGGGCAAGTGAGGCCATGAAGCAGCGATCCATCATTTCACTGGGGCTGCCGAAATGGCAGTTTGTGTCGGTCTTTCCCCTTAAGCCAGTGGGTTTCTCTAGAGGGGAACCCTTCAGTTTCTTCCCAGGGGAGGGCAGCAAGGGGAGAGCCTGGCTGCCAGGTTTCTGGGAGCCAACTTGGGAAAGATGCCCAGAGGTCTCACCATTGAGAGTGCAGATTTCCTCCACATGTACTGGGATTAGCCAGGTGTCAGGACACCTCCTTCAGATGTGTTAGTGTTTCTGAAGCCAAAGCCTGTTTGGGGCAATTCCTCCAGAGAGGAAACCAGAGTGGTGGCTCATGAGGCCGGGTGGTACTCATCTCGCTGCCTGTGATGAGGACCTTCCCACCAGGCCTGTGTGCTCCCCATTCATTTCCTGCCCCTGGGACTCTCATTCCAGGGCTATTATTCCTGGCTGTAGGCGTAAGTGGCTTACTTGTGGTCACTCCCCTCAAAGGCTGGGATAGAACTGTGAGAAAATACATTTACTTTGTTAAAAGACACCCAGCTTGTGGTTAATTGGCTACAGAAACCTCAGGGAACTAATGATGCCTTTGGGAAAAGTTTTCACAACAAAGATATGAGTTTAGAACATCTTAGGATTCTCCCACACATGACCAACTGGATACCTGCTGAAGTATGACCTGGTTTCTAAAGACCCAGGGCAGCAATCTTAGGCTGATGTTTCTTTCCAGCTTAAGCTTGGTTAATTTCTTGTAGGAGCTGCAGTTTTCAATGCAGGGTGTATGTGGAAACCACCTGGTTTCCATCCCAGAGGGTACCTGGTCTCCATCCCACGGCATTTTAAAAGAGGTTCTGTGTGTGCTTCAGGTTACACAGTACTGGTGAAGAGTCACGGCTCTGAAACCACCATCGGACCCCAACATACAGGGAGAGGAGAGCAGACCCAGAGGGAGTCTCCTGGCCTGTTCTTGACCTAGGGAGACCTCTGGGATTGTCAGGGAGGGGGAGTCCTTCGGGACCCACCCTTGTGATTGAGAAACAGAGAGGCCCAGAAAAAGCAAATGACTTGCTAAAGTCATGAAACTGGCAAGTGATGAAGCTGGAATTTGAACCAAGCTAGAAGTTAGGTCTCTTGACTCCAACCTCTGGTTTTCATTTCCTTTGGGCATGTATCTGTGAGACTGGAAAATGTATCCTAATGGATTTATTCATGGTCCGGGGCCATGTGGCCAAATCCCACATAGGTCCCCTCCCACAGAGCCCCAAAATAAAGAGTAAAGCAGAATAAAATGAACCAACTTTAATCAAAAGGAAATTCTCCTTTTGCCTGTTCTATGCCTGGTCGACACTGGGTGCTGGGACTAGTGAG
This sequence comes from Rhinopithecus bieti, assembly GCF_001698545.2. Classification (NCBI taxonomy): domain Eukaryota; kingdom Metazoa; phylum Chordata; class Mammalia; order Primates; family Cercopithecidae; genus Rhinopithecus; species Rhinopithecus bieti. The sequence goes on along the minus strand of NW_016828707.1, from coordinate 557,905 downwards.
TGAGGTGGTCCTTGCTGTCAAGAATGGAGGGAAGGAAACTCCCTAAGAGCAGCCTGTGCTGAGCCCAAGACACGTGCACCAGACACAGACTCGGGGCCACTCAACTGGCAGCAGGTGTCGCCACTGAACAGGTAGGAAAACCAAGGCTGAAAGGGTAACAGATCCTAGCAAGGGTCACCCCGGTTTAAAGTGGGGTTATGGGTTGAGTGCTTGTCCATATTCATATGCTGAAATCCACAGTATTATAAAAACCCTCGTTCCCAGGTCAAGAGATGCCTACGTAGCCCACAAACAAGTTCAAATTCATGTGCTGAAATCTAACCCCCAATGTGACAGCATTTGGAGGTGAGGCCTTTGGGAGGTGATGAGGTGATGAAGGCTGAGCCCTCATGATGGAATTCATGTCCTATGAGAAGGGACCAGAGAGCCAGTGTGCCCTCTTTCCACCATGTGAGGATCCAAGGAGAAGTCAGGATTCTGTAACCCAGAAGAGGGCCCTCGCCAGACCTTGGCCATGCTGGAGACTTGATCTTGGACTGGCAGCCTCCAGAATTGTGAGAAATAGGAGTCTATTGTTGATAAGCCACCCGGTGTGGTACTTTGTTATAGCAGCTGGAGCTAAGACAAATCTGTTATAGCAGCTGGAGCTAAGATAAATGGTGAAGCCAGGTTAGAACTCAGCTCTTTCCGATTTACAGCTTGTTAGGGCAGAGGGAATGTAAACAGATCATTGAAGCCTTCCCCAAGATGTGCTATCGCAGGTGGTCCTTCTTCCCCAGAGATTCTGCCCATCACTAACCCCAGGGGCTAGGGTTGAAGGAGTGGAGGGAAGAGGACATACCCTCTGAAAAGCCATCTTCCCATGCCTGTGGGCACAGGCAGAGCCTGTGTTGAGTTACAGGTCTTTGGCATAAGGTGTTACAGAACTGGGCTGTGTTTATGAACTACCCAGGGATCTCTTGACCTGGGAAGCAGGGTTGTTATAATGCTAAGCCTGGGGAAGGCAAGGGGAACAGGGGTCATCAGAGGTTACCTTGGAGGGTCTGACTCAGTCTCCCATGTCTCTTTTTCAGGCCTACTGAATTCGGCGAGAAGGCCCCTGAGTGAGTGGGTGGCAGTCAGGCAGCTTCCTCACAATGAGGAGTTAGCCAGCCTCAGCTGCAGTAGGCCCTGTCCACCTGCCCTCAGCGGGTGAGCGGAGGAGCCCAGCGCTATCCCGAAGGAGGGTATCTCAGACCTGGGGGCAGGCACACCTAGCTTCTAGGCTGCCCTGTGTGCTCCTCCACTTCTCTGAGCCTCAGTTTCCTCATCTCCAACATGGGATGACTCCGATGATAACACAGTAATGCCTACCTTGCGAGTTTTTTTTTTTTTTTTTTTTTTTTTTAGAAGATTAAGAACTGCAGTGGAGGAGCATGTTTTGCGAAAATGTCAGCTCCAAATAAACATCAGATTTCCCTGTCTTATGTGCTCCCATGGCCCCTTAAATAGCACTGAAGTTTACTACGTCACTGTCATTTTTACCGCATGTCTCCACGGTAAGGATGAAAGCTCTCTGCCAGTAGGCACCTAGGTTGCTCTGCTCATTGTCAAATTCTTGCCTGATGCTTAGGTGCTTAATAAATACTGGCTAAATGAATATATACAAATGTTGTTAATATGATTGCACAAGATAGGATTAATACATCTTTTGTCTTATGAATAGAGCATTCTATATCAGATTTTGTCTTCTAGGATATATATAGGGACTCCTCGACAGTCAGTATCTCTCTCCTTCTTTCTCACCCTCTCCAAATTCCACCTCTGTCCATCCATCTGTCGTCCTTGAGTCCAAGCCAGCACAGACCCTTCTTCCTCAACCCTCCCAGGCAGACCCTGTCCTTTCCCACAGGGAATTTCTGGGCCCAGGCCTGGTAGAGGTCAAACTATCTGGACCTGGGACCCTCTTGAGTCCAAAGGCAGGCTCTGGTCTGACCCAGTACTGCTCTCAGTGACGGACTGAGGCCATCATAGGCTGTGGCTGGGCACAAACCTCCTGATCAACATGAAAAAGATGTCAAGAATCTGAAAAAAATCTATGTTTTGGCTGGAGCCTCGGCTTAACCCCTCATGAGCTATCTCTGTTGAAAGGCTTTTTTTTTTTTTTTTTTTTTTTTTTTTTTTGGTTTTGTTCTGTTTTGCGTGCAGATTATTTGAGAACTGCTTGGCACTTGGGAATTTTCCATTGGCGTGAGCTGAGCCTACTAGTGCCAAGAAAGGAGAGAAGAAAAATCAGACAAAATGGGTCCCGCTCTCTTGCCAGCCTCAATTTGGGAGACTTTTTCCATCCTTGGGGCCATTTGTGAAAAATCAAGCTCTGAGGCCTTCTAGGGAAAATCTTTGGGCTTTTGATTCTCCAGTGTGGAAATTTTCTGCATTTGAATATTAAGTAGTGAAATGAGAGGGGTGTGGGCTACAGAGGCTAGAAGAGTTGTGTGCACTTATTTATTTATTTATCTTTTCCTTTATCATGGGGAGGCAACATGGTTTCTGTAGTCTGAGAAAGCTTAATCAGACTGTGGCTTTGTTAGTTACTGCGTGGGTTGAGGAAATTACATTGTTTCCCAAGCCTCAGTTTACTGCTCTGTAAAAAGAGGTAATGGTACTCATTTTGATGAGTTATTGGGAGGAGTGACTGTGGATTCTGTGTGTGTTCTGTGGTCTTCCTCTCCCTGGGGGGTGTGTGTGTGTGTGTTTTATGAATGAGGGGCTTGGTGGAGATGGTGTTTTCCTGTAGGGGTTTCTGAGCCCCACTGCCTAATTATCTCTAAAAGTCCCTTCCAGTGTTAATCAAATGAAGAGCTGGGTACTCAGCTGGGAAGCTGAATCTTGGAGGGTGGGCCCTGGGCTGGTGCGGGGGGACTTGCCTGAATCACTTCAGGTTAGCATTCCTCAAGGGCAGGTGTGTGTGGCAGGGTGGTCTTTGGGGCAGTGGGTGCTAAGATGGTGAGCAGATCTGGTCAGAAGCCAGGATGACATAGCCTGCTGAGATGATGCTGTTTTATGTTCCTCTCCACATTTATTTTGGACTTTAGGGAAAAAAATCTTGATAAAATAGAAACTTTTAGTCATGTCTCAACTGCACTATGGGATTTTAAGGGAAGAATCTCTGTAAAGAGAGTGAAAATGTGTGGGGCCCTGAGCAGGCTAAGAGTTTGTCCTCCAAACTCATGTTCCCTAAATGTCTTCATTCTCATCTGGGGGCAGGAGTGGCAGGTATGGGGAAGAAGGAACCCTGATTCTACATCTCTTTTGCTGTCAGAACAATTCTGCTCTGGCCCAAATTTGCAGGCTGTACAGAGTAAAATAAAACTATCATTAACTGAGCCCCCTCCACTAAGATTAGATCAACCATCTATTGATCATCAAGCCTGCCTTTGGGGGTCTCATTTTCAATCCAGGGGCCCCTCAAAGAATTCTTTCCTGTCATATTGCCCTTGAGAGAATGTTGCTAAATATAATTCCCTCCATCTTACTCCCCCTGGAATGATCTGGCCTCTCACATAGATAGCTTCAGAGACATGCTCAGCTGTTGGTTCTGTTTTCTCTCTTTCCTCTTATAGACAGGGTTTTGCTCTGATACTGAGGCTGGAGTGCAGTGGGGCAACCGCAGCTTAGCTGAGACTACAGGTTCATGCCACCATGCCTGGCTAATGTTTTTTTTTTCATCTTTGTAGAGATGAGGCCTCACTGTTTCCCAGGCTGGTCTTGAACTCCTGGGCTCAAGTGATACTCTCACTTCAGCCTTCCAAAGTGCTGGGATGACAGCCATCATGCCTGGCCTTGTTGGTTCTTAATCTGGCTCTGTGAGGCTAAGGGGGACAACCAATCTCCCCTAGGCCAGACAGGTGGGTCATGGTAGCAGAAACCACCATCGTCCATGAAGTAAAGAGGATTAGGACTGTGAGGTCCAAAGCCCCTTCCTTGATGGAGATTCTGTGTTGTAAACTTGAAAGTTAAGGGTTTGTTTACATTAAGGAAACTGCTAGCTTATTATAGTTTATAAAACAGCACAGGACTGGCATGTAGTAGGCATTGCATATGAGGCTATGTGGTGCAGTGTTTATAATAGTGGGTTTTAGACTAAAACTCTCTGGTTTCAAATATAATCAGTATCAGCCATGTGACTTTGGGAAAATTACATAAGCCCCCTGTACCCCATTTCCCCATCTGCAAAATAGGGATGATGACAGTACTACTTTACTTGGTTGTTCTGAGGACTAAATGAGATAATACTTTAAAAATGCTGTCACTGGGTGTGACATGCTGTGGTAGGCAGAATAATGGCTCCCAAAGATGTCTACTTCCTGATCCCCTGTACCTGTGACAACATTAGATTCATGGCAAAGGGGAATTAGGGCAGCAGGTGAAATTGAGCTTGCGCATCAGCCATCCCTGAGATGCAGAGCTCATCTTGGATGATCTCAGTGGCCTGATGTAATCGAGAGGGTCCTTATAGGTGGAGGGGGAAGGCAGAAGAGAGAGAACCAGACCAACGGCAGCGAGATTGTGGCCCACAATTGGTGGTTTTGAGATGGAAGAGGTCATAAACAAAAAATGGAGGTGACCTCTGGAAGCTGGAAAAGGCAAGGGAACAGATTGACCCCTGGAGCCTCCAAAAAGGAACATAGCCCTCCTGGAACCTTGATTTAGACCCATGCTGGACGTTTGACCTACAAAACTATAAGAATATCCATTGTGTTGTTGTATTTTTATTTTTTTTCACTGTTCAAAGTTTATTGGGGGTTTTTGTTGGTATGACACTTGGATAGTTGGTTGCATCGTTTATATGTAGATGTTTCTTTTGCAGTATATGGCAATGTGTACTACTGATATATATAGCACACAGAATAAGATCCTTTGGAACAATTATGCACAAGACATGCAATATTAAATTTATACACTGGATTCTAGGATGTGACTGATTGGGAAAAAAATGTTGGACTAGGCATGTTTGGTGAAGGAGCCAGGAAGTTATATAACATACAGTAAGCATCCATCTGGCTCAAGGGGTAACTGGAGCATGTGCAGCACTGGCAGTGGTGCCTCAAAGGTGGTAGACTTACAGGACTACACAAGATTAGTACCATCCAGCATCAGGATATAGCTGTAGGATTTTACAAACTATGCCTCTTTCTAACTTTAGGAATTGATGCTTTTCCCAGTCCATCTTAATATGACTGCTTTAATCACAGATCAGATAAAAAGGACAACATGTACAACCTCCAACTAAAATCCTGTGGTAGCCTAGACAGTGAAGTTGTGTGACATCAGAAAACTTTAAAATTGCAGCTCTTTTTGGATCCCCCAAAGTGTATCTGCACTGTTCTTCAAACAGGCCTCTTCCTCAGGAGTCAGAATCACCTTCACAAGGCGTGAGATTCCGTTCTGTCCCAAGATGCAAGGAACACTAAGGAAGACATCATCCTTTATTCCATAGAAACCCTTAATCGTGATGGAAATCGGGTGTACCTGCCTGAGATTCTTCATTATACTCTCTGCCAAATCTGCCACAGAGAGACCAAAGGCCCAGGATGTGTAGCCTTTCCGTTTGATCACCTCATAAGCACTCTTGACCACCTGCTTGTGAACCTCTTTCCATTGTTCTTTATCTGTATCAGTCCCTAAATCTGGGTGCAGAATCCTCAGGGAGATACCAGCAACATTCATCCCACTCCATACAGACACACGGGACTATCCATGCTCCCCAAGGACCCACCCATGACAGCTTGATGGGTGGACTCCCAGCCTTTCCTCCATCAGGGAATGGAATTGGGCTGAATCCAGATTGCAGCCACTTCCAATGACATGGCTTTTGGGAAAGCCACTTATCTGCCAAGCCACATAAGTCAAGATATTCACTGGATTTAAAACAATAAGCAACTTGCAGTTGGGCTGTATTTTACAATATTAGAAATAATGAATGTAAAGATATTTACATTACACTGGACCAAATTGAGAGAGCTTTCTCCTTCTTGCAGATGTGCCCCAGCTGTGATTATGACCAGCTTGGAATTTGCAGTTACATTATAGTCTTTGCCAGAGACAACCTTTTGTTTTCTTAGGAAAAGTCTGCCATCTTGGAGATTCATCATCTTTCCCTTCAATTTGTTCTCCATGACATCAACAAGAGCAAGTTCATCTGCCAAGTCCTTTGTTAAGATACTGATGGCACAGGCCATGTGAACAGCACCAACCTCAACAATGGTAATCATATTCTGGGGGGTCTGTTCTTCCTTTAGAAGATTATGAATCAGCTGATCCTTGAGAATTGCCATGTTGGACTTAGAACCAAAAGGAATCGGGAATGCATATTGGGTGGCCATCGGGGGCATGCAGCAAGGAGATTTGGACTTGGTGGCAGCGGCTCCAGCTATTGTGTTGTTTTAAGCCACAAGTTCTTCATATTATGTTACAGGATCAACAGAAAAGTAATCACATATGGAGGCATTGAAAAAATAGAAACTTTCAATTTTCCCTTTATGACTGTTCAGATGTTTCTTTTCTCAACCCCTAGAGAGCAGACATCATACATTTATTTGCAATGACCAGAGCCATGTCAGGCATACACGAGGTGGTCTAGAATAGATGAAAAACAAACTAATGAATATGGGTGTCTTAGTAACTAGCATTGGTTGTGTTCCTAAGGTGTGATGATGTGGTAGGCTGAATAATGGCCTCCATACATGTTCATGTCCTAATCCTTAGAACTGGTGGGTATGTTACCTTATAGGCAAAGGGAATTTGCACCTGTGATCAAATTAAGGTTTTGAGATAGCGTGATGGTTAATTTTATGTGTCAGCTGACAGGGTCAAGTGATACTCAGGTAACTGGTAAAACATTTCTAAGTATGTCTGTGAGGGTCTTTCTGGAAGGGATGAGCACTGAATCAACAGACTGAGTAAAGAAACTCTGCCTTCACCAATGTGTGTGGGCACCAAACAATCTGTTGAGGGTCAGGTAGAACAAAAAAAGTGGAGGAAGAATGAATTTGCTCTCTCTTCTTGAGCTGGAACATCCGTCTTCTGCCCTTGGACATTGAAGCTCTTGGTTCTCGGGCCTTTGGATTCCAGGACTTGCTGGAAGTTACACCATCAACTTCCCTGGATGGGGATGGTCCCAGTAGTATAAGTCCTGGAGCCAACTCCCATAATAAACCTCCCTTTCTATCTCTCTATATATCATATTTGTTCTGTTTATCTGCAGAACTTTCACTAGTACACACAGTATTAGTTTTCTGTTGCTGTGTAACAATGTTACTACAAATTTAGCAGCTTAAAAGAGCACACGTTTACAAACTATCCTGGATTATCTGGGTTGACCTAATGTAATCTTAAGTGTTTTTATAAAGGGACACAGAAGACTCAGAGTTACAAAAGTGATGTGATGATGGAAGGAGGGTTTTGAAAAAGCCACATGGCTGGCTTTGAAGATGAAGGAAGGGACCATAAGCCAGGGAATAAAAATGGAATTTAGAAGCTGCAAAAGATAATAAAATAATTCTGCCTTAGAGTCTCTCCAGGAGTAACTAGCCCTGCCAATGCTCAACTTTAACCCAGTGAGACTGATTTCAGAATTCTGAACTCTAGGACTGCAAAAAAGTAAATATGTGTTGTCTTACGCCACTAAGCTTGTGGTACTCTGTGACAACATTTATAGAAAACTAGTACAGCTGAGTATAGGAGAATGGTTTCCTTCCCACTGGCTGAGTGTACATCTGAAAGGTGGTGTATTTTACCCATTTTCAGAGAGAGAAACTAAGACTGTATTAGTTATGTATGACTGTGTAACAATGTTACTATAAACTTAGCAGCTTAAACCACTTCACATTTATTATCTCATAATTCTGTGGGTCAGGAGTCTGGGCACAGAATGGCTGGGTCCTCTGCTCTATGCCTTCACAAAGCTGCAATCAAGATATTGGCTGGGGCTGTGATCTCATCTGAGGTTTGACTGGAGGCTGTGCTCATAGGTTTTGGCAGTTCCTTGTAGGCTGCTGGACTGAGGGCCTCACCATCTTTTTTGGATGGAGGCGGGAGCTGCCCTCAGTTCACTGCCATGTGGCCCTCTCCATAGGACATCTTACAACATGGCAGCTTGCTTCTTCACACCCAGCAAGAAAGGTTACAATCTTTTGTATCATAATAATGTGCATCTCGTCACAAATCACAGGCCCCACTGACACTCAAGGGCAGGGGATAACACAAGAGTATAAATGTATTAGTTGCTTCCACACTGCTATAAAGATACTACCTGTGACTGGGTAATTTATAAACAAAAGAGGCTTAATTCACTCACAGTTCCACATGGCTGGGGAGGTCTCAGGAAACTTACAATCGTGGCGGAAGGTGAAGGTGAAACAAGGACTTTCTTCACATGGTGGCAGGAAAGAGAGTGAGAGAGAGCGGAAATGCCACAGACTTTTAAACCATCAGATCTTATGGGAACCCACTCACTATCACGAGAACAGGAAGGGGGAAATCCACCCCCATGATCCAATTACCTCCCACCAGGCCCCTCCCTCGACACCTGGGGATTACAATTCAACATCAGATTTGGATGGCGACACAGAGCCAAACCATATCAATAAACATCAGCTTATGGGGCCACCCCATAGGCTGTTGACCATAATGACCCAGAGAGGATCATTATGAGTTGGAAGAGTTGGAAGCAGGAAGTTAGTGGCTCTCAAAGGGAGGCAGTGTGATAAGGGAGTCAAGAATATTTGCCCAAGGAGACTGTGTTATGTCAAATTCCAACTATGGTACTTCTTCACCTTGAGACCATTACTTATTCTGAGCCTCAGTTTCCTCATCTGTAAAATGGGAATGATAGAGCACAGGCCTCGTAGGACGGCTCTGAGGTTACTAGTTGATCTGAATATAAAGGACTCTGCTCCTTGGAGGCCCTGAATCAATGCCACTCATGTTCACTATGTTTCCTCCATATTGGTTTGTTTTGCATGGTAGGGTACGTGTAGTTGTAGATTCTTGAAAGCAGTTTGACTGGCAGCAGAGGGTCCTCTTGTCTCCCAGTATCCATCAATCCAGTTTCCCTTTGATGATGGGATCCACCAGTTTGGGTTGGGTTCGTGGCCATCTAGCTGAAACCACTTTTCTTAACACCCCTTGCAACAAGGGGTGTGATCAAATTTTGATAACAAGATTTTGTGTACAAATTTTGGTCAACGGGGTGTGAGCAAAGCCCATAAAAGGAGCACTCTTCCTCTTCTCTCTTCCTGCAGGCAGGAATGTGACAAGAGCATTGACACCAGTCATGGTGATGGCTGAGAACGAGCTAGAGTGCCCTGCTTCCCAGCTCCTCACCAGCCCTGGGCCATCTACGGAGACTCTACACAAGTGAAAAATAAACTCTTCCCTTTTGAAGTCACTGTACTCAAGGTTGCTTGTTAAAATAGCCTCATCTGGTTCTTATTTAATACATGGTTGTTCACTGGCTTTAGCTGTGAAGAACAATCACATGCAGCCAGACGGAATAGTCCCTGCTTTAGAATTATGTGTGAATCCTGCCCGAGCCTGGATTCCCCAAAAGCAGAGCCTGAGACAGAAGCTTTTGTTTGAGGACTGTTAGGCAGTGTGGTCCCAGGATCAGGTACGGGACAACAAGTGAGGCTTGGGTGGAGGAGTGCCTTGGCTCCACCTTCTGTGACTTCCTGATCTCCTCCAACGATTCCATGAGAATCATCTCAGAGCAATCATTAAAGGTAGAGAGAGTGCAGCAATTTTCCACTGACTTGAAATCCCTGTTGGTTAAGGTTTAGCCTATTTGATGTTTATTCCTCACAGTTCTGAATAGTGCATGTGCCCAGCCCAAGGAGGCTTCCTGCGGCATCCTAAGCCCAGTATTGATAAACATTGGGTGAGATGCTGTCAGGTCACTGTTGCAGGAAGCTGGGCAGAGCCTGTGAACACCTGGCCACCACAGCTGGGGCTGTGATCATAGATGGATGAGGCCAAGAGGATCTAAGGTGGTGCACAGGAGAGGGCCCTGGGAGTCATCAGAAGTGGTGGGTCAATGAGCCAAAAGCCCATTCTTCCACCATGCTCGCTTTCCCCTGAACTCAAGCTGTCAGCAAGGCTGCATTCCCCCAACCCTGAAGGCTCTAGGGGAGGATCCTTACTGCCTCTTCCAGCTTTTGGTGGCTCTAGGTATTCCGTGGCCTGAGGCTGTAGCATTCCAATCTCTGCCTCCATAACCATATGGCCTCCACTGTCTGTGTCTCTGTCAATGTGGCTTCTCCTTTTCTCTCTCTTCTAAGGACTTGTCATTGGACTTAGGACCTACCCTAATCCAGCATGAACTCACTGTGAGACTCTTACCTTAATTACATCTGCAAATACCCTAATTCCAAATAAGTTCACATTCTGAGGTTCTGGGTGGAAATTTCCTTTGGAGGCCACCCCATTCAACCCACTACGTACACATTTAAAAACCGTCTGGAGGTTTTCCGTTTTCTTTTTTAAGGGTCTGAAACCCAACTAGTTCGCATAAGACAAAGGCTGACATGAGACTGGGAAGGATGGGAGTGGACCTGACCTCAGACATGGTCAGGCAACCTCTTTTTCTCTGTTTCTCTCCACTGCCTTCCTCTGTGCCTTGGCCCCATCTTCTCCCTCTGACAGTGAGCCTTGTCCAAGCAGGAGGAGAAGCAGAGTCACAGGCCACTCCCAGCCAAGCTAGACAGGAGAGACTTCTTCTTATGGTGACTATATATGAAGTCCCAAGCAAGGACTGTCTTGGTCCAGCTTGGGTCACACTCCTGAAAGGAGGGGCATGCAGGGACGCTGGGGGCAGCAGGTGCCCACAACCTATCAGCTTAGTGCTCGAGATGCCCAGCGATCATCTCCTGACTCTCCCACTGCACCTAACAATGTTCTTCCCAAATCCTTCACGCTGTCTCCCCACTGTGCCTGGCACATACTGTTTTCTCTGTGTGAGCAGTCTTCCTGGGGAAGTCTTACTGCCCTGCACCCTGCACGCAGCCCCCAGCCCTGGCTGAGCTGAGTCTGTCCTCAGTGCTCCCTTGACCTGCTTTGTTTCCAGCAATCACCAAGCTTAACACGTGTGTCCCAATGATTTAGTGTCTCCCTCACTGCCCCTGAGCTCACTGAGCCCAGGCACCAGGTCGCACCATCCTAGCGAGCAGAAGCTTAGGGAATGTGCACTGAATGAATGGATGCATGAGTGAAGGAAATCTTGGGCAAGCTGGGAGATGAGTCATGGCTGGAGGTGTAGTGGGCAGTTCTGGGAGACTCTATTAGTTTCCTGTGGCTGCTGTAACAAATGACCAAAAGCTGGTGGCTTCCAACAATAGGAATTTATTTGCTCAAAGTTCTGGAAGCCAGAAGTCTGAAGTCAAGGTGCCTTCAGGGTTATTACCTTCCTGGAGGCCCTGAGGGATAAATCATCCTATGCCTCTCTCCTGGCTTCCAGTGGTCATCAGTGATCCTTGGTACTTTCTGGCTCATAGACAACTCTCTCCAGTCTCCACTCCATCCTCACATGGCCTCCTCTCTCTGCTTTCGCATGGCCTGCCTATAACAACATCAGCCATTGGTTTCAGGGCCCACCTAAATCCAGTGTGGCTTCACGTTAATTTAAGTAATTACATCACAAAGACTCTATTTCCAAATATGATCATATTCTGAGGCTCCAGGTGGACACAAATTTTGTTATTCAATACAGTATAGAGAACTTCTGTACATGTTTCAAAAGGTTATCTGAGACCTGAGAGCACACCTTCCCCTGCTTCCTCCTGCTTCCTGGGGTCACCTCCCAAACAAACTACCCACACCCAAGCTCTGTCTCAGGCTGTGCTTTGGGAGGCACCAAAACTAGGACAGGGGTAGAATGCATACCAACTTCAGATCTCTTTTTAGTACTGGCTGTTGGGGCCTCCTTGTTCCCCACCCTGCAGCTGAGTCATCACCAACACCCACAGACCAGAGACTCTATGATTACAGTTAAAGTCAGTTGGGGACTCAGTATGTACAATCACTATTGTCCCCACTTTACAGGCAAAGATACTGTGGACCCAATCCACTCTATCACTTGTCCAAGGCCACACAGCCAAGGAGTGACAGAGCCAGGTTGAATCCAAGCCCTTCACCTGCCCAGCATAGGCTCCTGCCCTCCGTGTCTCCAGGGACCCCGTTGATCACCGGATTCCCTGTGTCCTTGGGCCAGCCACGTGACCCCTTGACCTGCTGCATGTGGCCATTCATCTCTGCCTTGAATTTTGCAGATGTCATGGCTGAAGACCAGGATTCTTGCTGGCATCCACAACAGGGGAGGCTCAAGAAGGAAATTCGTGAGTTGTTTCCTTTTCACACTTTTATTGCAATTATAATTTTTATTTACTTATTTAATTGATAAATAATAGTTATGTATTTATGGGGTATGATGTGATGTTTTGATATATGCATACATTGTAGAAAGATTAAATCAAGCTAAGTAACATATCCATCACCTCACTTATTTATTCTTTTCTCATAGTGAAAAGTTTAAAATCTACTCTTTTAGTAATTGTAAAATATACAATACATTATTACTAATTGTAGTCACCATGTTATGTGACAAATCACAAAAACGAACTCCTCCTGTCTAAGGGAAACTTTGTATGTTTTGACCTACATCTCTCCTTTTCCCATTCCTGATTCCCTGTTCAACCTCTGGTAACCACTGTTTCACTCTGTTTCTATGAGGTCACCTTTTTTAGATTTCGCAGGTAAGAGAGCCCATACAGTATTTGTCTCTGTGTCTGTCTTACTTCACTGAGCAGAATGTCTTCCATTCTTATCCATGTACCTCCATGTAAACAACAGGATTTTCTTCTCTTTTTAAGTCTGAATAGGATTCCACTGAGCATATATGCCACATTTTCTTTATGTATTTATTAATTAATGGACACTGTAGTTACTTCCATATCTTCATTGTTGTGAATAATACCAGAGGCAAACAGATATCTCTTTGACATATTGATTTTAATTCCCTTAGATATATACTCATTATTAGTCCATTTTCATACTGATGTAAAAAACTGCCTGAGACTGGGTAATTTATAAGGGAAAGAGGTTTAATTAACTGACAGTTCAACATGGCTGGGGAGGCCTCAGGAAGCTTACAAGGGGAAGCAATGTGTCTTCTCCACAAGGTGGCAGGAAGGAGAAGTGCTGAGCGAAGGAGAAGGAGCCCCTTGTAAAACCATCAGATGTTTTAAGAACTCACTCACTATCATGAGAAAAGCATGGGAGAAACTGCCTCCATGATTCAGTTACATCCACCTGGTCTCTCCATTGACTCATGGGGAATTTGAGATATGGGTGTGGACACAAAGATTTGGGTGTGGACGACACAAGATGAGATTTGGGTGTGGACACAAAGCCTAACCATATCAGCTCAGCAGTGGGATTGCTGGATCATATGGTAGTTCTATTTTTCAGTTTTCTGAGGCACTTCTATACTGTTTGCTGTAATGGCTGTACTAATTAAATTCCCAACAGTGTGCAAGGGTTTCCTTTTCTCTCCACCTTCACCAACACTTGTTGTCTTTTGTCTTCTTGATAATGGCCTTCACACTTTTTTTAATAAGGTAAATGATGGGTTTGAAAAAATGCTTTTGCCTTGATGAAGACCCTTTGTACCCAGAGCATGGCATAAGTAAAGGATGAAATCTCAAATTATAGGCATGGGCATCCCTCCCCTCTGCCCTATACCTTCTCAGGATTCTCACTTGCTCTGGCATCTCTTGAGCTCTTGTTTTGCTGACCATGGTGAGGGGTAGAGAGGATGAGAAAAGGAGGAAATACAGGAGGACTGATTAGGGGCTAGGGGATGGGGAAGGGGAGGGGAGAGAGAAGGAGATAATAGCAATTGTCGTTGGACTTTGGGGACAGAGACAGCAAAGAGCATATCTTATTCTATTCGTGCAATAAGCTCCCCTTTCATTGTTCTTTCAGAACCTCCTTTAGAGGAGGTTGACATTGCTGGCCAGTGGATTGAAGCCAGATTTCTGCTTCTCTTGGTGATGACATGATGCTGAGAAGGTCCTGCATGAATTAAGACACAATATGCTGCAAATATCAGAAGGCTCATTCAAGGTGGCATAACCTGGAAGGATGGAACATATTGGCTCAAACACTGGGAAAGCTCACAGGTAGAGCAGGCTTCTGGGTTGCTTGGTCCACATATCAGATGGAAGCTTAGTTTCTCTATGATCCTCTTGGTTCTGCCAGTCTCTAGGTATCATTCATCAGGTTTGCTCTCAAGCTGGCTTTGGGGCTCCCAGAGCTACATGCTTTCGCCTTCACTAGAGAAGAGAACAGGATTCTCTTCCATTAGCCACCAGACAGAAGTTCCAAGCTTTATTCAGAATGGACTAACCCAGGTCACCCACCCATAGCCAGTAAGCATGACTTGGAGGTGGTGGGAATTCTTCGGTTGGCTCAGTCTAATCAGGGTCCACCCTCAGACCTGGGTAGAATGGAGTGAGTCTTTATCAAACTACACAACTGCTATGCAGTGAGGTTTGAAAAGTTGGCCATTTATGGCTGCCTGAGCCCATATGGTGCCTTTATGTGTATTAGGAAAATGTGCCACAATTTGTCCTTTACTTTGAGGGGATGTTCCAGCATACCCTAGATCAGTGAACCTCTCAAAACTTCACCTTTATGGCAGTTCCCACCCGTTGAAGCCCATACATCTTAAGGAGGAGTCAGTATGGTGGACCAATATGATATTCTGGGTTGTGCCTAGATGGTCCAGGGTCCTTCAGGCTTTCTGTTGCAATAGAAAGTAGGACAAAATGAGACTACTCATGCAACAGGGAAAAGTTGTGAATGTGTACTGATGCCCATCCCTTGTGAATGCATGCTGTTTCTAGTACCTTTCCGAATGGATATAAAAATAATAAAAATAATAAAATAATTTAAAAAACGCATTCTGCACATTAATAGCACATTAATAGCCACATACTACATTAGAAGTTGCATTAAATTTCTCTAGTAAAGATACAATGTCTGGCACTGTGGCTGCAGTTGGGTCATTAATTGGTTAAATTTGTCGTAATCCATTGCTCTCTGCCATGATTCATCCAATTTTTCCAGAGGTTAGGCTGCTGAATTAAGTGAGGATATGATGACCATCTGTTTACTCTTAACATTTTTGAGGGTGGTGCTAATCTCGCTAAATGTGAAATTGACTTTGATTTACTAGCTACACCAAAGGCAGAGTTGTTTCGAAGGCTTTCCCTACTGTAATGGTCTCCTCCTGGATTTTCCTACTACGATAACTTCTACTCCACAGGTAAAGGAACCAGTATGAGAGTTCTGGCAAATTGTCTATTCTGAATATACTTTGGGAACTGGAGAAATGACCCAGTGGACATACTATGATATGAACCTGAGCCCCTGAGTCCATTATACCTGACTCTCAACTGCTTCTACCCTCATGGGGGAACCAAGATGGCCCTTTGGCATTCTTCAGTGTCATCTTGGACCGGGTATCAAACAGTTCTCAAAAGACTTGGACATTTCCTTTCCTTGGTGTATGATTAGCCAAAATAATGTCCAGAGGCTCTTTTTGGGAAGATATCAGGGAATCATTTCTGTATACTCTTCAGTGTTACATGGTCTCTCATCATGGAAACAGGACTCTTTTCAATGAACAAATTCTAGAGAATCCATTCTTAAAATGGGCAAAGGATTATGACTTTCCGTTGGGGTGGCTGGAATCAGATTTCTGCTCATTTATTTATTTTTGTTGAAACATAGTAGATTTGCATATTTCATGATGCATATAATTTAATACATTCATATAATTTATAAAGATCAAATCAATGTAATTAGAATATCCATCACCTTAAATATTTGTCTTTTCTTTATACTAGAAACATTTGAATTATTCTCTTCTAGCTGTTTTGAAATATGCAATAGATTATTGTTAACTGTGATCACTCTATTGATCCATCAAACACTACATCGTATTTCCTCTGTCAAACTGTATATTTGTACCCACTAATCAGCCTCTCTTCATCCTCCTTTCCCCACTACCCTTCCTGGCCTCTGGTAACCACCAATCTACTCTCTGTCTTCATAAGAGCCACTTTTTTTAGCTCCCACATATGAATGAGAGCTTGTAACATCTGTCTTTCTGTGCTTGGCTTATTTCATTTAACATAATGAACTCCAGTTTCATTCACGTTGCTGGAAAAGACAAGATTTCATTCTGTCTCATGACTGAATCATATTCCATTGTGTATATGTGCCACACTTTGTCCGTTCATCTGTTCGTGATCACTGAGGCTGACTCCATGTTTCAGCTACAGTGAATAGGGCTGCAATAAACATGGGAGTACAGGTATCTCTTCAATATGTTGATTTTCTTTCTTTTGAATATATACCCAGTAGTAGAATTGCTGGGTCATATGGTAGTTCTATTTTTATCTTTTTAAAGAGCCTCCATACAGTTTTCCATAGTGGTTATACTAATTTACACGGCCACAGTAGTATATGAGGGTTTCCCTTTTTCTACATCCTCACCAGCATCTGTCTTTGATGACAAATGATAAAAGCCATTTTAACTAGAGTGATATCTCATTGTGGTTTTGAGTTGCATTTCTCTGATGATTAAGGATATTTAGTATTTCTTAATATACATGTTGGCCATTTGTATGTCTTCTCTGGAGCAATGTCTGTTCAGATCTTTTGCCCATTTTAAATCAGATTAATATTATTATTATCATTATTATTCTTTGCTGTTGCATTGCTTGTGCTTTTTACATATTCTGGTTATTAATCCCTTGTCATATAGATTGTTTGCAAATATTTTCTCTCATCCAGTAGGCTGTCCCTTCACTTTGTTGATTGTTTCCTTCACTGTGCCAAAGCTTTTTCGCTTGATGTAATCTTATTTGTCTATTTTTGTTTTGGTTGCTTGTGCTTTCAAGGTCTTACACAAAAAATCTTTACCCAGACCAAAGTACTGGACTATTTTTCCTATGTTTTCTTCTAGTAGTTTCATAGTTTCAGGTCTTAGATTTAAGCCTTTAACTCATTTTGACTTGATTATTCTTCTGCATGTGGTTATCCAGTTTTCTCAGCACTATTTATTGAAGAAACTGCCCTTTCCCCATTGTATGTTCTTGACACCTTTGTCAAAAATGTGTTGGCTGTAAGTACATGGATTTATATCTGGCTTCTATATTCTGTTAACTGACATTTGCAGAACATTTCACCCAACTGCTACAGAATACACATTATTTCTATCAGCACATGGAACATTCTTCAGAATAGAACATATGAGAGACCACAAAAGAAGTCAACAAATTTCTAAAAAGTAGAAATTATATCAAGTATTTTCTCTGACCACAGTGGAATAAAACTAAACAAGAGGAACCTCAGAAAATACACAAACACATGAAATTAAGCTACATGCTCCTAAACTACAAGATGTCAATAAAGAAATTAAGAAGGAGATTAAAAAACTTCTTGAAACGAATGAAAATGGAAATACAACATGCCAAAATCTACGTGAGAGAGTAAAAGAAATACTAAGAGGAAGTTTATAGCAATAAATCCCTATATCAGAAAAGTAGAAAGATTTTACATAAACAACCTAATAGTGCATCTGAAGGAACTAGAAATGCAGGAATAAACCAAACCCAAAATTGGTAGAAGGAAAGAAGGAATAAAGATCAGAGCAGATATAAATGTAATTGAAACTAAAAATATACACAAGATCAAGAAACAGAAAGTTTTTTTTTTTGAATAAATAAACAAAATCAATAAACCTTTAGTTATACTAGGAGAAAATAAGAAGAAGACCCAACTAAATAAAATCAGAAACAGCTTTTCGGCTCTCTGATCAGCACCATTGGACGGTTGGCAAGACAAGCGCCTACGGAAAGGCGGGCAAAAACGGGAGCCAAGAAGAAATGGTTGATCCATTTTCTAAGAAAGATGGTATGAGTGAAGCACCTGCTATGTTCAATATAAGAAATATTGGAAAGAACGCTCATCCACCAGGACCCAAGGAACCAAAAATGGCATCTGATGGTCATCAAGGTCGTGTGTTTGAAGTGAGTCTTGGCTTGATTTGGCAAATGATGAAGTTGCATTTAGAAATTCAAGCTTGATTACTGAAGATGTTCAGAGGCCAAAAACTGCCTGACTAACTTCCATGGCATGGATCTATACCCGTGACAAATGGGTTCCATGGTCAAAAGTGGCGACAATGATGAAGGCTCATGTTGAGTCAGGACTACCGATGGTTACTGCTTCGTCTGTTCTGTGTTGGTCTTACTAAAAAACGTACCAATCAGATACGAACGGACTCTTATGCTCGCACAAACAGGTCCGCAAATCCGGAAGAGGATGATGGAAATTATGACCATAGAAGTGCAGGACAAAATGACTTGAAAGAAAGTGGTCATAAATTGATTCCAGACGAATTGGAAAAGACATAGAAAAGTCTTGCCAATCTATTTATTCCTCTCCATGATGTCTTCGTTAGAAAAGTAAAAATGGCTGCAAGAAGCCACGTTTGGAAATTGAAAGCTCCTGGGGCTTCATGGTGAACGTCAGTTCTGGAAAAGCCACTGGGGACGGGGGGGGGGAGACAGAGTGCCTAAAGTTGAACGAAGCTGATGGATTATTGAACCACCAGTCCAAGATCTGTTTAAAGTTCAGATATTCAATTAGTGTCAAATAAAAAGTGCTATTTGTGAAAAAAATAAAATAAAAAATAAAAATAAAAATAAAATAAAATCAGAAACAAAAGGGAGGCATAATAACTGAGACTACCGAAATACAAAGAATCATTAGAGACGATTACAGACAACTACATGCCAACCAACTGGAAAATCTAGAAGAAATGGATAACTTCCTGGGTACATACAACCTACCAAGTCTGAACCATGAAGAAATAGAAAGCCACAACAAACTGATCACGGTAACAGGATACAAACTGAAGTAAAAAACTTTCTCATCAAAGAAAAGCCCAGGGCCTGACAGTTTCACTGCCAATTTCTACCAAATATTTAAAAAAGAACTAATGTCAATTCTATTCAAACTCTTCCGAAAAAAATGGAAGAGGAGGGAATACCTCCAAACACTTTCTACAAGGCCAGTATAGCCCTGATACCAAAACCAGATAAGAACATAACAAAACAAGAAAACCACAGGCCAATATCTCTGATGAATAGAGATGAAAAAATCCTCAACAAAATACTGCAAACTGAATTCAATAACGCATTAAAAATATTTTTTATCATGATCAAGTGGGATTCATCCCAGGAATGCAAGGATTGTTCAACATATGCAAATCAATAAACATGATACATCACATTAACAGAATCAAGAACAAAAAACAAATGATCATTTCAATAGATGCTGAAAAATCATTTGATAAAATTCAACATCGCTTTATGGTAAAACCCCTCAACAAATTTGGCATAGAAGGAATATACCTCAGAATAATAAGGGCATGTATGACAAACCCACAGCTAACATATTACTGAACAGGGAAAAATTGAAAGCCCTTCTTCTAAGATCTGAAACAAAACCATGATGCCCACTTTCACCACTTTTATTCAATATAATACTAGAAGTCCAGACAGAGCAATTAGGCAAATGAAAGAAATAAAGGGCATGTGGAATTCAAAGGAAGAAATCGAATTAGCCTTGTTCACCAATGATATATAATCTTATATTTAGAAAAACCTGAAGACTCCATCAAAAAAAGGTTACAACTATTAAACAAACTCAGTAAAATTGCAGGATACAAAATCAACACACAAAAGTAAGTAGCATTTATATATGCCAACAGCTAACAATCTGAAAAAGAAATCAAGCAAGTAATCCCATTTACCATAGCTACAAAAGTCATAAAATACCTAGGAGTCAACTTAACCAAAGCAGTGAAAGATCTATGCAACAGAAACCACAAAACCCTGAAAAAGGAAATTGAAGAAGACACCACAAATACGGAAAGATAGTCTATGCTCGTGAATTGGAAGAACTGATACTGTTAAAATGACAATGCTACTCAAAGGAATTTACAGATTCAACACAACCACTATCAAAATACCAATGACATTGTTCACAGAAATAGAAAAAATCATCTTAACATTTCCATGGAAACACAAAAAACCCAGAATAGTCAGAGCAATCCTGAAGTAAAAGAATAAAGCTGAAATTAGCCAGATGTGGTGGTGTACATCTGTAATCCCCACTACTCAGGAGGCTGAGGCAGGAGAATCACTTGAAACCAGGAGGTGGAGGTTGCAGTGAACTGAGATCATGCCACTGCACTCCAGCCTGGGTGACAGAGTGAAACTCTGTCTCAAAAAAAAAAAAAAAAAAAAAAAAAAAACAAAGAACAATTTGAAAGTATCACACTACCTGACTTCAAAATATACTACAAAGCTATAGTTACCAAATCAGCCTGGTACTGGCATGAAGACAGACATATAGACTGAGTCTCATTCATTCTTGTTCTCTTTTGATTATACATTGTGATACCTTTTCTTGGTTTCTAGCTATCTTAACTTAGGAATGCCATATTCTATTAACTACATCTAAGGTATTTGTGGATTAGGGACCCCTGGTTGCTTATTTAGGGTAATTATCCTGATAATTAAGTGCTGCCCCTCTACTCTGCTATTCTGGGATGTTATCATCCTCATTGCTACTGAGTAGCCCAATTTATCATAGCATCTCTCACCATTGGCCCAGATTACAGAGGACAGTCACTAGGACCTTAATGTTACTCCTGCTGCTCTTCCCAGAGCATTTAATGCAGTCTTGGTAAATGGAGCATCCTTCAAAGGCTTCCTGGAGAACAGAGTAAAGCCAATAGGTTTTCTGGTTTGATATACATATCCATAAGGCATGGACACTTCTGTTAATCTTTTGATCTCTTCTTCTAGAACATCCTATCACAGTTCTGGCATCTCTAGTTCATACTATTAGGTCCATCACTTTTCCTGAGCACCTAAAAACAGCATGCTAGAAAATTCTCCTGGGTCGCTTGCCAAGATATTAAATGCTATAAAATGAGAGAGTGTCCCATGCCAATAAAATCTCCTGTACTCAGCTTTATATTCCAACTTTTTAATCCAGCACCTCCAGGGTCTCCTTCTGAGAAGATGCTCAAATTACTACTGGTATATGTTAGCCAGTCTGGAAACTTTATTGGGGCCTATCATCCTGATCATTCCTTAGAATACTCACCACTTCCCCACCTGGGTCATGCTGAGATTTGAGCCTAACTATTAGTCTGATGGCTAGAAGAGGAAACGAGGAAGATTCTGAGGAGGACAAGTGCTTTCGTGTAGGGCATCCACCTCACCAGACCCATGTACGGTCTTCAAGCTATGGACCCCCATTAACTTCCAACAAGGGGGATGGGCCACTCTGCAGGGTCAGAGAACTCAAGGGAATTTCAAAGTTCTCAGTTACATCTATGCAAATATCTCTAATCCAGGTCTCAAGATTCTGCTCTGTGCTTCCGTACCTGCATGGCACAGAAAATTCACCTAGGCTGAGCACTCAACTTTCCTCGAAGTTCTGCTATCTTCCAATTAAGTCCTATGCCTGGTCTCCAGCTCGGTCCAACTCCAGGTGCAGAGAAAAAAGTCACTGAAACCTTACCAAATAGATCTTCTGATTCTCACACTCATCTTTTAATTGGTGATTTCTCAATCTGAGCCTGTGGTTTTCTACCTTCCATTCATCTATGGCAGGGGTCCCCAATCCCTGGGCTGTGGACTGGTACTAATTCATGACCTGTTAGGAACTGGGCTACACAGCTGGTGAGTGAGCGAGCATTACTGCCTGAGCTCCCCCTCCTGTCAGATCCACAGTGGCATCCGATTCTCATAGGAGCACGAACCCTACTGTGAACTATGCATGTGAGGGATCTAGGTTGAGCGTTCTAGAATCTGACTAATGACAGATGATCTAAAGTGGAACAGTTTCATCCCAAAACCATCCCCTGCCACCACAGTCCATGGAAAAATTGTCCTCTACGAAACTGGTCGCTGGTGACAAAAAGGTTGAGAACCTCTGATCTATGCAGTTTAGCAACAGCCTCTCAGTTCCACAGATCTTATCATTACTGTTTCTCCTATGTCTCTTATTTTAGTCAGTTTGGGCTGTTGTAACAAAAATGCCATCTACTGGGTGGCTTAAACAACAGAAATCTGGCTGGGTGCAGTGGTTCATGCTTGTAGTTCCAGCACTTTGGGAGGCTGAGGCAGGTGGATCACCTGAGGCCAGGAGTTCGAGACCAGTCTGGCCAACATGGTGAAACCCCATCTCTACTAAAAACACAAAAATTAGCTGGGCATGGTGGTTCACTCAGGAGGCTGAGGCTGGAGAATCGCTTGAACCCAGGAGGTGGAGGTTTCAGTGAGCCAAGATCACACCAATGCACTCCAGCCTAGTTAAAATTTAGACTAGTTAGGAGAAAGAAAGAAAGAAAAAGCCAGAAATCTATTTCTCACAGTTATAGAGGCTGGGAAGTCCAAGATCAAGGTGCCAGCTGATTTGGTTCCTTGTGAGGGCTCTCCTCCTGGTCTGGGGACAGATGCCCTCTGACTGTATCCTTACAAGGCAGAGAGAGATCATTTCCCTCACATTTCTTTTTTATAAGGGCACTAATCCCATCAAGACTGCCCCACCATCATGACATCATCTAAACCTAAGTATCTCCCAAAGGCCGCATCTCCTAATATTATCCCCCTGGGGATTCAGTCTTCAATGTACGAATTTGGAACCATACAAACATTCAGCCCATAGCACCTCTCAAACTTCAGAAACATTACACAGGCGAGTGAATCGCCCTTTCACCTATGTATTGCCCCAATGAACACAGGTGAGACTCTTGGCAGTCGCATTGTTACAGCATGCCAGGGATGCCCCTGTTACCAGTGATGAGGTCCTCATGGCCATCGGGCTGGCGAGGGATCCAACTCCAGATTCCTGTCCTTAGGGTCTGTTTCCTGGCTCTGCTCTGGTACCACATGTGCTGAGTTGGGGTCCCCAGGATAGGAGCCTGGGATAAGAGATCTGGTACAATTGAGATATTGAAGGAATACTTTCTGAGAAACTGGGAAGAGAGCGAGAGAAGCAGGACAGGGTAGGGGAGCAGCTTGGCAAAGACATGGGTTCAACTGAAGTCTGGCCTTCCCTGCATCCCATGGGGAGCCCTGGGGTGTCTCATTTCGAGGCAAGGTGGAGAAAGCTTTATATACACGTTAGTCAGAAATTGGCTCAGGCAGACCCTGGCCAGCTTGGGGACAGGGTGTAGCTCCTCAAATATATTCCAAAAGGCCCAGGGCCATTCTCCAGAGAGGAGGACAGCTGAGAGACATTAGCGGTGTGGGCAGGGTGGGGTGCCCACCTTGATGAGTGGGGTCTGGATGAGCAGCCTCAGCATTTCTTACTGTTTATCTTTGGACAAGTATTATTTGGTTTTCTCATCTCTTACAGTCAGTGTCTTCATTAGCACCTTTGATTTTAGTCCCAGAAACCCTAAAGTGATGTGAAATGAAATCCAATGATGAGCAGAAAAGTAGGAGGAAAGCTGAAAGAGGAATTGAGCTGGGCTCATAGAAATGCTTTCACTCTAAAGCTGTTTCTAGCTGTTAACTAAAAGTCGCTTTTCTTCCTCGGCACTTTACTGTTTGCAAAGCACTCTCAAATCTTTTTGACTCGGATGATCTGCACGGCAACCGTGTGTGTGTGTGTGTGTGTGTGTGTGCAGCATCTCACTGTTCCCAGAGGAGTGAAGTGACTATCCCAAGGACAAGGGGCAAAGCTAGAGAGAGAAGCCAGGACCTGGCACCTTCCACCACCTTCCATCAGAGTTAACCAAGTCCGTCCACTTCTATGTGTTCACTTAAGCACTATCACTCGGTCTCAAACACGTACTTCTTCCTTCACTCAGAGGAAAATACAAGCTACTATGGGATACAATGTTCTTGAGCTATAACCTAATGTTTTAGGTTACGATGTGAAGCTTTTAAAGTTAGCCACCTAAGTTTATTCTTCTCTCTGTAAACATGAAAGGGCCATGTGGTCTGCTTAGCTGCCTTTCTATCCACCCACCCCTTTCTGGGTTTAAATCAAGGTTTGCTTCTCTCTCCCCTTGAGAAACGGGCTGGATGTTTTGACCAGTGAAAACATTTGGTTCTGTTACCAGCTGACAGCTGTTTGGCAGCACCAGGTGAGGTGATGGACTTCGCACACAGTAGGCAGGTTTCTCAAAGTTCTCCGGCTGGAGCAGAGCAAGGTGGCATGTCCAAGAAGCAGTCTCCTGGCCGCTTTATTATGCACAGCTGCAAATCACTACAGTATGTCGTGGACGTTTTCCACTCTGCAAACTCAGCTTGTGATCGTATTTTTCCCCCCTCCGGATGATAGACGACTACAGACTTTCATATCCAGGCCAGCTATCCTTCCTCCCTTCCTGGCTGCTGAATTCCTCCACTCTAGCGGCCTCTCTTTTCACAATCTGAACACGTCTTGAAGGTTTTTCTGATTATCCTCCCAGAAACGTCTGTTCTTAAAGCCTACACTTCTGAAATTCAAGCATCTCCGCAGTCACTGTCTCAACAGTTCGCTTAAATTCTCTTCCTTGCCCTCAGTGTAATCATTTTTCCAGGCTATATATTTATGCCATGTCTGCTTCCCTTACTTAGAGGCAAGCTGTATGAGGGCAGAAACTGGGTCTATTTTGCTCACTGAGGGCCCTGGCACAGACTAGGTGCTCAGTAAATACTTACTGAAGGCAGGCCTCAAGCTTTGCATGACTTACCCCCTGAAATCTGCCCCAGCCCTGCCAGGAAATGAGCAGGCAGGCTGGGAGATTAGATGATCCTCCCAGAGTTGCAGAGCTGATTCTGCCTCATTCCTCCCAGAATTCCACAGAAGAGGGGATCATAGCCCCTGTCAGGCTCTGCCTCTAGTGGGCTGTTATCTCCTCCTGGGAACACCCACTCTGCACCAAGAGTAAACCCAAACAATGAGCAGATGTCGGCCAGATAGAGGTTTGTGGATGTTTTATTTATTTATTTTTAAAGACAGGGTCTCACTCTGTTACCCAGGCTGGAGTGTCCTGGCATAATCATAGCTCACTGTAACCTCCAACTCCTGGGCTCAAGCAATCTTCCCACCTCAGCCTCCCGAGTAGCTGGGACTACAAACATACACCACCATAACCAGACATTTTAATATTTTTTAGTAGAGACAAGGTCTCACTATGTTGCCCAGGCTGGTCTTGAACTCCTGGCCTCTAGCACTTCTCCCATCATGACCTCCCAAAGTGTTGGGATTGTGAATATGAGCCACTGTGCCTGCCCTCATGGATGCTTTATGATGGACAGAATGTCAATAGAGAAAAGTGAGGCAGGGCTGGGACAATGTTAGAGCTAACACTACACCCACACTGCATCATCTCAGCATGATGCCAGGTGAAAACAGGGCACTGTGGTTCAGTGGACATGAGCAGAACACCCATAAAGGGAAACCAGATCCCTGGCCTATGGAAGAAAAGCTAGTTCTAGACCTCATCTGCTAGTATTGGTGTGGCTTATACTGCATAGGAGAAGAGGATAGTGTTAGAATTGAATGGGCGTATCTCCCCCAAATTCATATGTTGAAACCCTAGCCCACAAAGTAATGGTGTTAGGAGGTGATTAGGTCTTGAGGCTGGTGCCTTTAGGATTGAGATTGGTGCCTTTATAAGAAGAGGCCAGAGAGCCAGTGAGCTCTCTTTTCACCATGTGAGGATTCACAGAGAAGTTGGTGTGTGCAACCCAGAAGAGGGCCTTCGCCAGCACCCAACCATGCCCACACTCAGATCTCGGCCTGCCAGGCCCCAGAATCGTGAACAATGAATGTCTGCTGTTTATAGGCCAGCTCTAAGGTACTTTGCTTAGCAGCCTGAACAGACTAAGGTGGATAGAGACCTATGTTTGTTTGAACACACACTAGGTACCATCGTCCCATGGCATATTCCATATTGATTTCTTCGTCACCCTGTCTATTTATCATCTAACAACCCATCGCCAACTTCATCCTCAGATGATCCAAAGTGACTTGTCATGTTCAAAATCCAATTTGGTTAAAAACAAAGCTGAGAGAAAAAAATCAGGTCAAAGAGGCAATGAGGGTGAGGAAAACCAAAGGCAAGCCAGGGTGAAATTGGCGTGTGAAATTTTGACAATGAGGTCAGGAGACTTGATAGAGGTGGGTCATAGATTCTGTGCTGACCTCTCCAGCAACCAATGCTGAGAGCCATGTGATCAGGCACGTGATTGTGTCTGCAAAGTAGCACTAAACCAGTTGCTCAGAAGCCCATATGGTGCTAAGAGTAGCAAGATGATTT
Organism: Rhinopithecus bieti; assembly: GCF_001698545.2. Lineage (NCBI taxonomy): Eukaryota > Metazoa > Chordata > Mammalia > Primates > Cercopithecidae > Rhinopithecus > Rhinopithecus bieti. The sequence goes on along the minus strand of NW_016828707.1, from coordinate 531,453 downwards.
CTGGTACTAAAGCTGAACCTGGCTGGGCACAGTATCTCATGCCTATAATCTCAACACTTTGGGAGACTGAGGTAGGAGGATTGCATAAGCCCAGGAATTTGAGACCAGCCTGGGCATCATAGTGAGACCCCATCTCTACATACACACACACAAACAGCTGGGCATGGTGGTGTTTCCCTGTGGCCCTAGCTACTCGGGAGGCTAAGGTGAGAGCATCACTTGAGCCAGTGAGGTCAAGGTCACAGTAAGCTAAGACTGTGCCACTGCTCTCTAGCCTGGATGACAGAGTGAGACCTGTCTTAAAATAAGTTAATAGGTAAATGAAATAGAGCTGAACCTTCTCCCACAAGTCTTCATGGATGATACATGGGAGGACGACACTGTGTGAAGCAGTGAGAAACGTTCTCAACAACGTCTGCCCAGTAACCACAGTGGGTGGTTTCTTAAAGCAGCTCATTTGAGGCCCAGGTAGAACAAAAGAGTGGAGGAAGAATGAATTTGCACTCTCTTCTACATCCATCTTCTCCTGCCCTTGGACTTTGGACCTCTTTGTTCTCTGGCCTTTGGACTCCAAAACTTACAGGAAGTTACACGGTCAGCTTCCTGGTAGTATAAGTTCCAGAGCCAATTCCCATCATAAGCCCCCTCTTATATCTTTCTATATATCCTAACAATTCTGTTTCTGCTGTTCTTAGCCCTGAATTTATCACACCAGAATGAAAAATCATAACCTCTTTTTGAAGGGGGGTTAGGTGGGATAAAATTGAGACTAGTTAGGACAATGGGTAGACTCTAACTTCTCCAGTCAGTACTTTGTTTTCTTCTCAACTGAGCGTGTAACCCTGCTGCATGGTGGTCCCTGTAGTTCTACTTTTGTTGCCAGTGAGGTGTTCACCTGTCCATTTGTACAGTCACCCACACCAGTCTGCATTAATACTCTCTCCAACCCTGTGATTTAACCCTTACTGTCTCCATTTTCAGTGGGGCCAAGAGGACTGAGTAACTTGCCCAAATTAGCCAAGTAGTAAGTAGCAAACTCGGGTTCCAACCCCCCATCAGTCTGATTCCAAAGCTAGGATCTTTCCCTGTACCATCCCTGTTGGATTCTGTTCCTCCAGGTGACAGACCCAGGGAAAGTAAGAACTGAATGGTTTTCCTAATCTTACAAAACGGCAGCCAAGCCATGTCCATTCAGATATCAACTTCCTCACTCCCCAGTAGTCCCCAGGAACCCATGGAACAGCCTGTTCTTTTGACTGGATGGCAACCAGGAGGAATTTCAGTATTTTCTAACCAGAAGGCCTCACCCTTCTCACCCTTGCCTTTGTTTGCTGCTCTCTAGTTTTTCAAACGTAAACCCCCTGATTGACTGTGGGTGGCTGCCAAACACATCTGGCCCAAAGTAAATCCAGAATAGTGGTCAGTCATCCAGGTGTTGGGTAGACCCAGCCAATGGGTCATCTGCGGTCAGCAGTGCCACCCCCTGATTGGCCTGGGTCTGGCCCTCCCCCCTCATCTTTGGAGCCTTCCTCCTGAGGACAGGCCCTGGGGAAGGAGGAGGGAAAGGGACTGGGCCAAACATTTGGAAACGCTTGCCTTGCAAAGAGTCAGCCAAAAAAAGAGAGATTTAAACATTTCTTCTACCACACAATTGAGGAAAGCTTAGCTTGAAATTTCATAATTTTTATGCTTCATTAAGATAAAGTGTCATAGATAATGTGCAGAACTTTGGTTTGTCTGCAGAGGTAGAACCCACCATGGACCCCTAGCATGGGGAAGCTGCTGGGAACCGTGGAGGCTCCAGAGCAAACTCCTCTTATGTCGATGTGGAAATAGCCCAGAGAGGGAAAGGACTTTTCACACTAGAGGGTGGCCATCCTGGGATTTGACTCTGGGGATGAGGAAAACCAATGCTGTTCCCTCCCTGCTCCTGCCTGTCAGCCTCTCCAGCCTGCCCATCAAATGGAAGGGGTCTTCAGAATGGCCGGTGCAGATTGAGCAGGAGAAGGGGCACAGAGCATCAAGACCTTTGTTCAGGAACAGGCAGTCACACTGTCTGCAGATCGCTGACCATGCATTTCCAGAAAATGCCATTGTTTTACAAATGCTACTGTTGTTTAAGTTCAGGCACCAGGCAAGCCAGTTTCCTGAGCACCCTTGGCTAGGGGCTTATGGGATTATCATGACTGACCCTGTCTGTTGGCTCTCTAAGGTTGTAATGAGGAATCCAAGGCATAGAGAGCTGATGCAACACAACAATGTGAGTAAAGCCAGGTTTTGTACCCAGACGATCCCTTTCTTCCTCTGGCCACCTGCAAGAGTTTTCAACAACAAAAAAATAATATTGTGTGTAGCCAAGATTTTGTAGGAAGCGGAATCCCACCCAAAAGGGCCCATAGAGGCAAAATTTAATGAAGGAACCATTTACAGAACTGTGGGCAGGGTTAGGGAAGCTGGCAAGGGATGTAGAGGCTCTCGGTGCTGGTAATGCAGGAAGTCATCACCTCCTTTGGGTCTGAAGAGATGAGGGAGGAAGTAGTGGTATTGGCAGTCAGTAAGAACTATGGCAGGGACCAGGGGATGCCCTGCTGCCAGCCACTTTGGGGACTTGTCTGGCCCCTGAAAGTGTTTAAGGTTGCAACTTGGTCATCAGAAAAGCAAATCCCCTCCCTTTCTCCTTCTTCTCTCCCACCTCCCCCAACACGTGTCAGTGCCCTCACTGGCTGACCCCACCTGGAAGGCAGGGTGCAGGGGACCCTGAGTGCTGCAGCCTATGGATTAGATCCCAGTGATACACCTGCTTTGAACCGTATGGCATTTTCTATAAAAAAAAGCCTTCATTGCCAACTCTTGGAAGTTGGAGCCATCACATAAAAATCTGTATTTCTGGCTCCTTTTGAGGGAGAGGGAAGATTTATTATCACTGGACCTGTGTTTCATTTGGCAGAGGGAGGCTGAAGCTGAACCACCCCCCTGTTTAGGGCTGCTGTGTTCGCCAACTCCACTCTCTGTCCTCTCAAACCCTACCCCTCTTTGTCCATTGATGACTCCTGCCTGGGCCCCAGAGTTTGTTATGTTCTTGGAGGGAAGGTAGAAAAGCAGAGCCAGGGAGGAGGAGTGACTCCGCCAGGGTCAGCAGCACCACGACTGGCACTCAAGTCCTCTCCCCTGCAGCCCCAGTTGAGTGTTCCTTCAAGGCGCATTTTGCTGTCTCATGGGGGCTTTGCCTACTGCAGTGATTCACCCCAATCCCCACTGGATCTGGGACTCTTCAGCCTGTGCCATGAGGACACAGACCCCTGCAGAGCCCACCCTTCTCTGAGTTCAAGTCAGAGAACTGGGTTTCATCTCAGGGTCAGCATCTCCCAGGCGTGCAGCTGGAGGAGGAAGCTGCCAGCATGTGGGCAGATCTGCAGGTGACTGGGCTCCAGGTTTTACAATGATCCCTCCCATTTGTCCTGGTGTTTCATACCTCACAGTACCCTCACAGGCAGTGTCCTGTGAGCTCTGGGATGGCCCCACCAGATGAAGGAGGAGGGCTTCAAAGGGGGCTGCTGGGATCAGGGGGCAGGTGGCAGCACTGGGGCTGAGCTGGGATTTGACCCTGTATGTAGGTCGTCTTGTCAGGAGTTCACTGCAGTGGTCTCTGTGGAACTGGGTCTGACTGGTTGTGAGGAGGGGTCACCAACTTAGCTTTGGATTTCCCTAGATTGGCTGCATGGTAGTGCCAGGTCAGGTCACTGAATGATGGGGCAGAGCAGGCCACACCCAAACTTTTAGAGAAGCTGGGCTCACACTTTGGTGCCCTCTGATGCCACCAGCCCTCACCCCTGCCCATCTGTGGCCGATATTCTCAACTGAGGCAGCAAAGATCCCAACTCCAATCTGGACTCTGCTGTCTGGAGTGGCAGGGTCTGTCCTGTTCTGGCAGCACCTGCCCCTGCAACTTCATTCAGGGATCTCCTTCCTGCATTTCTTGTCCAAGGCTTGAACTCACTACTCTCAGCTCCAAAAACCATGTCTTCCTCATTTCCAAGGAGGAACAGGGTCTAAAATATTTTGAGCCCACTCCCACAGAGTGACAGCAGAAGAAGAGTGCTCATTCTGTATCACAGATTGTGGAGTCCCTGGAGAGTCAGATCTGCCCTCAGCCACTATCTAAAACCCACCTCCTGCACAGCTCCATTTGTCTTCAAAGCCTTTGTCGTCATTTGCAACATGATACATTGACTTACTTGGTTTTCATTGTGTCTCCCTGGTCTCATGATAGTGAGTGAGTTCTCATGAGATCCGGGAAAAAACACTCCCATGATTCAGTCATCTCCGCCTGGTCCCGCCCTTGACACATGAGGATTATTTAATTCAAGGTGAGATTTGAGTGGGGACACAGAGCCAAACCGTATCATTCCAACCCTGGTCCCTTCCAAATCTCATGTCCTCACATTTCAAAACACAATCATGTCCTTCCAACAGTCCCCCAAAGTCTTAACTCATTCCAACAATAACCCAAAAGTGCAAGTCCAGAGTCTCATCTGAGACAAGTCCCTTCCACCTATGAGCCTGTAAATTCAAAAGCAAGTTAGTTACTTCTTAGGTACAATGGGGTACAGGTATTGGGTAAATACATCCATTCCAAATGGGAGAAATTGGACAAAAAGGGGCTACAGGCCCCATGCAAGTGTAAAATCCAATAGGGTAATCATTAAACCTTAAAGTTCCAAAATTATCTCCTTTGATTCCATGTCTTATATCTAGGTCATGCTGATGCAAAAGGTGGGTTCCCATGGCAGTTCTGCCCCTGTGACTTTGCAAGGTACAGCCCTCCTTTCTGGCTGCTTTCACAAGCTGGCATTGAGTGCCTGTGGCTTTTCCAGGCACATCATGCAAACTATCAGTGAATCTACCATTCTGGGGTCTGGAGGATGGTGGTCCTCTTCTCACAGCTCCACTAGGCAGTGCCTTAGTAGGGACTCTGTGTGGGGGCTCCAACCCCACATTTCCCTTCCACACTACCCTAGCAGAGGTTCTCCATGAGAGCCCCACTTCTGCAGCAGACTTATCTCTGGACATAGAGGCATTTCCATACATCCTCTGAAATCTAGGCAGAGTTTCTCAAACTTCAATTCTTGACTTCTGTGCACCTGTAGGCTCAACACCACATGGAAGCTGCCAAGGCTTGGGGCTTGCACCCTCTGAAACCATGGCCTGAGCTGTACCTTGGCCTCTTTTAGCCATGGCTGGAGCTGCAGGGAGACAGGTCACCAAGTCCCTAGGCTGCACACAGAAAGGGTCCCTTGGACCAGCTCATGAAACAATTTTTTCCTCCTAAGCCTCTGGGCCTGTGATGTGAGGGGCTGCCATGAAGGTCTGCCATGCCCTGGAGACGTTTTCCCTATTGTTTTGGTGATTAACATTCAGCTCTTTGTTACTTATGCAAAATTCTGCAGCAGGCTTGAATTTCTGTACAGAAAATGGAGTTTTCTTTTCTATTGCATCATCAGGCTGCAAATTTTCCACTTTTATGGTCTGCTTCCTTTTGAACACTTTGCCACTTAGACTTTCTTCTGCCAGATACCCTAAATCATGTCTCTCAAGTTTAAACTTCCACAGATCTCTAGGGCAGGAGCAAAATGCCACCAATCTCTTTGCTAAAGCATAACAAGAGTCACCTTTGCACCTAAGAGGTTCCCAACAAGTTCCTCATCTCCATATGAGACCACCTCAGCTTGGACTTTATTGTCCATATCACTATCAGCATTTTGGTCAAAGCCATTCAACAAGTCTGTAGGAAGTTTCAAACTTTCCCTCATCATCCTGTCTTCTTCTGAGCTCTCCAAACTGTTCCAACCTCTGCCTGTTACCCAGTTCCAAAGTCACTTCCACATTTTCAGGTATCTTTATAGCAGCATCCCACTCCTGATACCAATATCCTGTATTAGTCCATTCTCATGCTGCTATAAAGAACTGCCCAAAACCGAGTAGTTTCAAAGAAAAGAGGTTTAATTGACTCACAGTTCCACATGGCTTGGGAGGCCTCAGGAAACTTACAATCATGGTGGAAGGTATCTCTTTACAGCACAGGAGGAGAGAGAATGAGTGCTGAGCAAAGGGGGAAGCCCCTTATAAAACCATCAGATCTTGTGAGAGCTCACTCGCTATCATGAGAACAGCATGGGCAAATTTGCTTCCATGATTCAATTATCTCTACCTGGTCCCGCATTAACATGTGGGGATTATTACAATTCAAGGTGAGATTTGGGTGGGAACACACAACCAAACCATACCACTTCCCCTGTACATGATGTAAACCTTACAGGGGTGGGGACTGAACCTGTGAGGTTCAGTGCTGTATCCTTTGTGCATGGAACAGTGTCTGGCATATCATAGGTGCTCCAAAGTATTTGTTAAATGAATAAATAAATGCCAATACATTGTTTGCCTCCCGTGGGATGGGTGTCTGCCCCTCATCTCTCTTGTCTTCACCTGTCCCCACAGGTGCTGTCCCCACTCTGAGCTGTCAGTCCCACCCCCTGGCCACTCCAAACTGAACTATGATGCTGCCACCCTCATTGATTCTGGGGGCTGCTACCTTCTGTAACCCCTGACGTCACGCTCCCTATTGGACTGGGCTAACATGGGCCATAAAACCTAGATTAGTTAATAATGCAAGAAACACTTCCCTTAGGCCCCCGATGGGTAAGGCTTTGGCCTTCTAAGTTTACAATCTAGGGGTTAGAGGAGGCAGAAAAACAAGCAACAAACATGGCACCAGACCCTGGGAGTGGCCTGGGGAGGACAACAATGTCACATCCTTCAAGGGTGGGATCTCAGTGGGTTGTTGTGTGCCTTCGGTTGCAGATGCCAGAAGCCAAATGTAACCAGCTTAAGTCCAAGAGGAACATCTATTGGCTCAAGTCCTCAAAGATGGAAAAGGAGCATGAAGTGGATGTTGCAGAAGGGCCAGCACAGCCAGAAACACAGAGTGACATTTTCTCCACAAGGGTACCTGCTTCTTTTTGCACACTGTGGCTTAGTTTTCTTCTGCTATAGTTAACTGGGGAGACATGCCTCTGGAGCCATGCCTGACTCAAGAGGAAAAGGTCTTCTGTCTCCTGCTCTCCCCTCAAAAATCCTTTGGAAGGATGAGGTTGGCTCACCTGGGGTACAAGCTCCCCCTTGGGCCCAGGACTGTGGTCTAAGAGATGAGACACCAGGCAGCCAGGAGATCTCTCACACACCTCTGTGAGCAGATAGACGGGGGCTGCTACCAGACAAGGAGGGAGAGGGCTGGGATTGCACAAAGGGCTCTCTCTAGGTACTCCCTGGGACCTGGGTCTGCAGCCATATCACACCTCCCACTCCTTGGCCTGCCTAGTTGGGCTTCTTCCTGCCTGGTGGCCCATGCTATAGAAGACCTTCATGCCTTGCTTGCTACTGAGACTGTGCACGCTATCACCCTGTGCCTAAGGCCACTGAGCTTCCACCCTGTCCCAGAGTCTAGATGCCCTCTGTCCTTACCTGCACAACTGAATGATCGCTGCTGCTTACCCACCAGCTTCTGCATATGCCCTCCCAACACCCTCACCCCCACCCCCACAAAAGCAAACTCCTATTACCCTGTAATACTCAGTGCAAGTGCCAGCTTCACCATTCTCAGCTGTTCTTGGGCTCTCAATTCCCAGGCCCTCCTCAGGCTTCCCTAGGCCTCTGAGCCCAGCAGGCTGCAGAGCCAGGGGCTGAGGGCTGGGCCATGATAGGTCCATGCCCTGGAGCATGGATCTGCCAAGTGGCTCTTTGTGGCTGAGCAGGGGCCACCTTGGTTTAGTGCCTGGACTGGGATTTTTTTCCTCTTTTCTCCCCCGTGCATCTCTGCCTGTCTCACTGTGCAGATGGGAACCCAGGGAAAGGCTACTGGAGCCCCACTTTAAGTGATGTGCAAAACATCCCAGGGGTCAGCAGGCTAGTGCGGTGAAGGACAGGCTGTCAGGTGTGTGGGGGTAGGGAGGTGGGGGCTCAGTTCCCTTTGCCTGGTTACCTTGGAGCCCATCGTACTAAAGAGGATGGTTTCATTAGCTGGGCCCTGGTGTCCCAGAATTCTGGGTAAATCAATTATCTTGAGGATCCAACTTCCTGGGTGGCTTTGCCTGACTTTACTTCCTTGGAAGCAACCTTGAGTTCCTGGACACAGTTGCGCTTGCCACTTGCCACTCAGCTGTCCAGAGAGGACACACCAAGCACACCCAGAGTGGGAAGCTCTCAGAGGGCAGAAAGGCCCAGTGCTCAAAGCAAGTGGATGCAATAGTACAGGCTGAGGGAGCCCAGCAGCAGTAGCACCAAGAACTCACTGCAGGCCAGGCATCCAGAGAGCACATTCCATGCCCACAAGCAGCTCACAGTCCAGTGGCTGGCTTGGCTGTGGGATGCCGGTGACTCACTCAGTACCGTTCAGCCCATGTGAATCATGGCGCCGCCGGTTGCCCGGGCCAGGCTGCTGGCCAACCTCTCTGCACAGCTGGGTAACATTAAGAACTTGGCGACGCCCGCAGCATGCAGCAGATCCTCTGGGCCCTCTTGCTGTTGTTGTCAGATGTTGATAGGAGTTTGGGAAGCAAGTGAGGAGCGTGTTCGTTCTGGGCTGGGTCAAACCTGGGCAGGGATGAAGGGCAGGATGGGCCTGAGGTGACAGCCTGCAGGGCATCTGGCCCCTCTTTAGTTCAGTTGTCAGCTCTGAGCCGTGGCATCCTGGGTGCATTCATGATCTTCTCCATGCCCCAGGGTCCCCATCTATTAAAGGGGATATTGGGGGATCCTGGGAGGACTGAGTGAGAGTGTATATAGAGAATACCCAAAACAGTGCTGGCACATAACAGCTACCCCACACACCTTGGCCATCCTGGGTGCCTCAGTCTCTCCTGTATCCCTTTCTCCTCCCCCACCCCTCCCCGTCTGTCACCCCATTCACACATTCACACCAGCCACAGTTGGCGGGCATCCACGTTCTCTTGAGGATCCACCTGCTCCTTCCCATCCTCTCTGTCTCCTCCCTCACCAAGATTTTCTTAATATTCTAAGCTCTAGAGTCCTAGAAATTTCCAGTTTCTAGCACTCTAGAACATTCTAGGCCCCACCAAGCATGTGCCTCTGTGTCTTTGCTCACTAGTTTCCTTCAGCCTTCAAAACCTTGAGAGCTTCTTTGGAGGCCCTAGCAAGGGTGCACAGCTACTTATATACCCTTGGCTGAAGACCAGTCCTCCTTTGTTGGAGATGGTCATAAGTGCAGCTTTGGGAGGGATGCACATGGAGTGGTGAGGGAGGAAGGGGACACCTGCCTAGCCAGCCAGCCAGATCAGCTGAATCAAATTTGGCCTTCAGTGGGGTGACAGATGTCACAGCCAAATCACCCTCACATCCCCCTAGCCTTGAACACCTTTCCTCATCTTCTTCACCTGGCACTTTTTCTTGTGGCAGGAGATGGCAGGATGAGATTGTGGTCTTCCATCCACACAGGTAAGTGACAGTCCTCAGCTCAAATCGCCTCCTCTGTGAAGCCTTCCTAATCTCACCTCCCCACCCAGATGGACTCGGCTGTGTCTTCTCCTGTGCCCCATGGAGAGGTGGACATCCCCATCTCACAATGGTCCGCCCCATTCCTCTGTGCTCACCTCCAATTTCCTCCCACGTAGGAGCTCCTGCACAGTAGACAGCCACTGGGGCAGGCTCGTGGGGGCAACCTCCCACACTTTTTGAAAGACTAAATGGAGGACTAACAGGAGGTGGGGAAAACGCTGGCTTGGCAATTAGGAGAGCAAAGCTTCCATGTTCTTCCACACCCCTAATCTTTGTCTCAGACTTTGTCAGGCCCTGCTTTCTATTTGAGGACCCCAGGACTCTGAGAAGACCCAAAGCCAACCTGCTCAGTTGCTGGCTAAAAACCTCAAACTATCAAGAACATTGACCATGGTTTCCTTGGGTACACTCCGGAGCTTTATGAATGCTCCAATTACCCTGTAGTCTCACGGTAGGAGAGAGAGATGGAATTGGGAAGAGACCTGAGAAAGTGTTTTTTTTGTTTTTGTTTTTGTTTTGTTTTGTTTTGAGATGGAGTTTTGCTCTTGTTGCCCAGGCTGGAGTGCAATGGTGGGATTTCAGCTCACTGCAGCCTCTGTGTTCTGAGTTCGGGTGATTCTCCTGCCTCAGCCTCCCAGATAGCTGGGAATACAGGCACGCACCACCACGCCCAGCTAATTTTGTATTTTTAGTAGAGATGGGGTTTCATTATGTTGCCCAGGCTGGTCTTGAACTCCTGATCTCAGGTGATCCACCTGCCTTGGCCTCCCAAAGTTCTGGGATTACAGGTGTGAGCCACCACGCCCGGAAAGACCTGAGAAAGTTACCGTCATATTTCAGTTAATGAAATCCTTTGACAGCTTTCTCTTTTGAGACCCCTACTGCATGTACATCTGCAGGGAGGTATGGAAGTGAGGTGGGTAGGGGATGTGGGGAGAGGTGGTGATATACCCAGATCCTTACAAACATCTAAAATTATTCAGGATTCATTTTTTAAAAGTTATTCAAAGATTAGATTCCTGGAAATGGGGAGACAGTTCAGCCTCTGGAAGGTTAACACTGTGCAGCTGATTTGTCCAAGTCCGACAGATTTTTCTCCCCAAAAGACTGCTGGGCCTTGGGACCCTGTAATGAGACTGCTGGGAGCCTCAGCCCTCTTGCTTCTAGTTCCTTCTCTCCATTATCTCCCGAATGTCCCAGCCGCTTCCTGGCTAGTAGATGCTGATGGCCCTGAGTGACCATCCAAGTGGCTCCAAGCCTTGGATTTCTCTTCTAGGAAACAGAGAATAATTTTTCTCTATTGTGCTCATAGGGAAGATGAGGGCTGTGGAGACAAAACAGGCTCAAACATGAGAAATAACAAATTTCCTATTAAATGTAAAATGGTGAAGAGGAAAAGGAAGTGGGCAGAGAGCTGGGACTTGTGGATCTGAGCTGTGGCTTCCTCTAGTTCATGAAGGGATGGACCTTGTTTGAGTCACTCACCATCTCTGGACCCTGGCTTTCCTGATGTATAAAGAAGTGTCTTGTATCTGCTCATTTGGGGGATGTGGCCAGCTTCCACCTTCCAGATCTTGCATACCCCATTTCCTGTCCTTGCAGCCCTGGAGGAGAGGTTCCCATCAGGTTTGGTGAAAGTTTCTTTCCAAACGATACGGCCATGGAATGCTGGGTTGGGATCTACTCGGAGGCTGCGGCTCCCTCCATCTCCGAGACCACGCCAGCAGACTGGGGCTCTCACATTTTGAAGCATGTATGAAATCTGACCTGGCCTAGATTTCCCAGCAGTGGGGTTATGTCCTTCTGACTTGGCCATCTGAAGTAGGACCCCAGGCAAGAGGACACCTTCTCAGAAACTGATTCATGTTTATGAAAGTCATTCATCACTGTTCATGGCAGAATTTCCTCCAGGATTGGTTTCTCCAGCAGTGAGCCAATACCACGTAGAAAGCTTGGGGGTTGAGGGTGCTAGAGTCTTGGGCCAATCATGATGTAGATGCGGACATGAGCTCCAGTTCCTTCCTGGTTTTGCCACTTCCTAGCCGTGTAGGCTCAGAGAAATCACTTGACATTCCAAGTGGAAAGGGGGTGATTGGATCACGGGGGCAGTTTCTCCCATGCTGTTCTCCTGAAAGTGAGTGAATTCTCACAAGATCTGATGGTTTTATAAGTATTTGGAAGTTCCCCTTTCGCTCTTCTCTCTACTGCTGCCTTGTGAAGAAGGTGCCTGCTTCCCCTTTGCCTTCTGCCGTGATTGTAAGTTTCCTGTGGCCTCCCCAGCCATGTGGAACTGTGAGTCAATTAAACCTCTTTCCTTTATAAATTATCCAGTCTCGGGCAGTTCTTTGTAGCACTGTGAAAACAGACTAATACACCCCCAAACCTGGCTACCCCATCCATCAAAGAGGGACAATAATAGTGTGGCCAATAATTAGATTGCATTCCCCCAAAGCAGATCCCAATACATAGATTTGATTAAAGTAATTTATTTGGTGATGACCCAGGAGTCAGGGGTCAGGACCAAGAAGTGAGACAGGAAGGGAGGTAAATTCATTCAAGTGGGAAGATGGGCAGGTCTTCACCAAGGGCAACCAGGCTTGATCCCCCAGGAGCCTCTGCAGGAGTACATGGAACACACCTCAGAGCTGCTCCGCTGTGGGGTGAGGAACCTGGGTGTTTATCCATTATCTGTGGGCTGCTCTTAGGATGTTAGTGCCTCAGAATGCCCCACCTACCTCGTGTGTGGACCAAGCACGCCCCTATGACCAGAGAACACCCTCAGCCACAGAGATGCAGGAAGTCAAGGCTATGTTTGGGAACTCTAGGGTAGGCAGAAAGGCATGGGCCAGGTGCTGATGGCGCCTGCTGTGCCAACTCAGTTGCTATGAGGGTGACGCTTACAACAGTGCCTGGCATGTGACCAACTCCAAAGAACTCACTTATTACTATTAGCTATGCTCCAACTTCCTCCATTCCAAGTGAACCTAGAGTTTGTTTCAGCAACAACCTTTCTCCTTGTAGCCATGGGTTTCAACGGAGGCTGACTCCAGCCCAGCTCCAGGGCTGGGGTCTTGGTCGGTGTAAATCGATCATGCCCCCATCTATAGTACCTTTTCTAAAATTTTCCTCAGGAGAGGAACCAGAGCACAGGTTTACCTCCAGGATAAGCTTATCACCTTCTCACAGGGTCAATATCTGTGTGCTTCCTTCTTTAAGAGAACAAAAGTCTAGGTTGGGGAAGTTCTCCTAGATAATATACTGAAGAGTGTTTCCCAACTTGGTTCCATTCTCCCAGCCACTTTCAGGTACACCAATAAAATGTAGGCTTGGTATTTTCATGAAGTCCCATATTTCTTGGAGTCTTTGTTCATTCCTTTTCATTCTTTTTTCTCTAATCTTGTCTTCACACTTAATTTCATTGATTTTCAATATCTGATATCCTTTCTTCTGCTTGATGGATTCAACTATTGATACCTGTGAATTCTTCATAAAGTTCTCATGCTGTGTTTTTCAGCTCCATTATGTCATTTATGTTCTTCTCTAAACTTCTTATTCTAGTTAGCAATTCCGCTAATGTTTTTTCAAGGTTCTTAGCTTCCTTGCATAGGGTTAAAACATGCTCCTTTAGCTCAGAGGAGTTTGTTATTATCCACCTTCCGAAGCCTACTTCTGTTAATTCATCAAACTTATTCTCCATCCAGTTTTGTTCCCTTGCTTGCAAGAAGTTGTAATCCTTTGCAGAAGAAGAGGTATCTGGTTTTTGGAATTTTCAGTCTTTTTGCACTGGTTTTTCATCATTTTCATGGGTTTATCTACGTTTAGTCTTTGACGTTGGTGACCTTCAAATGGGGTCCTGATACACCCTAGCATCACAATTACAAGAGGTAGAGAAGCAAGGGCAAACAAATTTAAAAGCTACTAGAAGACAAGAAATAACTAAGATCAGAGCAGAACTGGAGGAGATAGAGACACAAACACACACACAAAAAAAACTTTCAAAAAAATCAATGAATCCAGGAGCTGGTTTTTTAAAAAAATTAGCAAAATAGATAGATGACTAGCCAGGCTAATAAAGAAGAAAAGGGAGAAAAATAAAATAGACACAATAAAAAATGATAAAGGGGATATCCTCACTAATCCCACAGAAATACAAACTACCAACAGAGAATACTGTAAACAGCTTTATGCAAATAAACTAGAAAACCTAGAAGAAATGGATAAATTCCTGGACACATACAGCCTCCCAGGACTAAACCAGGAAGAAGTAGAATCCCTGAATAGACCAATAACAAGTTCTGAAATTGAGACAGTAATTAATAGCCTACCAACCAAAAAAAGCCCAGGACCAGATGGATTCACAGCCAAATTCTACCAGACATACAAAGAGGAGCTGGTACCATTTCCTCTGAAACTATGCCAAACATCAAAGAAGAGGGACTCCTCCCTAACTCATTTTATGAGGCCAGCATCATCCTGATACCAAAACCTGGCAGAGACACAACAAAAAAAGAAGATTTCAGGTCAATATCCCTGATGAACATCGGTGTGAAAATCCTCAATAAAATACTGGCAAACCGAATCCAGTAGCAAGTCAAAAAGCTTATCCATCATGATCAAGTTAGCTTCATCCCTAGGATGCAATGTTGGTTCAACATACGCAAATCAATAAACAGAGCCAATGACAAAAACACATGATTATCTCAATAGATGCAGAAAAGGCCTTTGATAAAATACAGCATCCCTTAATGTTAAAAACTTTCAATAAACTAAATATTAATGGAATGTATCTCAAAATAATAAGAGCTGTTTTGACAAACCCGCAACCAATATCATTCTGAATAGGCAAAACTGGAAACATTCCCTCTGAAAACCAGCATGAGACAAGGATGCCTTCTCTCACCACTGCTATTCGACTTAGTATTGGAAGTTCTGGCCAGGGCAATTAGGCAAGAGAAAGAAATAAATGGTATTCAAATAGGAAGAGAGGAAGTCAAATTGTCTGTGGTTGCAGATGACATGATTATATATTTAGAAAACCCCATTGTCTCAGCCTAAAAACTTCCTAAGCTGATAAGCAATTTCAGCAAAGTCTCAGGATACAAAACCAATGTGCAAAAACCACAAGCATTCCTATACGCCAATAATAGACAGAGAGCTAAATCATGAGTGAACTCCCATTCACAATAAAATATCTAGGAATACAGCTTACAAGGGATGTGAAGGACCTCTTCAAGGAGAACTACAAACCACTGCTCAAAGAAATAAGAGAGGACACAAACAAATGGAAAAGCATTCTATGCTCATGGATAGGAAGAATCAATATCATGAAAATGGCCCTACTGCCCAAAGTAAATTATAGATTCAATGCTATCCCCATCAAGCTACCATTGACTTTCTTCACAGAATAAGAAGAAACTACTTTAAATTTCATCTGGAACCAAAAAAGAACCTGAATAGCCAAGACAATCCTAAGCAAAAAGAACAAAGCATCATGCTACCTGACTTCAAACTATACTACAAGGCTACAGTAACCAAAACAGCATAGTACTGGTATTAAAACAAATATATACACCAAAGGAACAGAACAGATACCTCAGAAATAATGCCACACATCTACAAACATCTGATCTTTGACTAACCTGACAAAAACAAGCAATGGGGAAAGGATTCTCTATTTAATAAATTGTATTGGGAAAACTGGCTAGCCATATGCAGAAAACTGAAACTGGACCCCTTCCTTACATCTTATACAAAAATTAACTCAAGATCGATTACAGATTTAAATGTAAGACCTAAAACCATAAAAAGCCTAGTAGAAACCCTAGGCAATACCATTCAAAACATAGGCATGGGCAAAGACTTCATGACTAAAACACCAAAAGCAATGGCAACAAAAGTCAAAATTGACAAATAGGCTATAAATAAACTAAAGAACTTCTGCACAGCAGAAGAAACTAGCATCAGAGTGAACAGGCAACCTACAGAATGGGAGAAAAATTTTGCAATCTATCCATCTGACAAAGGGCTAATATCCAGAATCTACAAGGAATTTAAACAAATTTACAAGAAAAAACAAACAACCCCATCAAAAAGTGAGCAAAGGATATGAACAGACACTTCTCAAAAGAAGGCATTTATGTGGCCAACAAACATGAAAAAAAGCTCATCATCACTGATCATTAGAGAAATGCAAGCCAAAACCACAGTGAGAGAGTGTAAAGTAGTTCAACCATTATGGAAGACATTGTGGCGATTTCTCAAGGATCTAGAACCAGAAATATCATTTGAACCAGCAACCCCATTACTGGATATATACCCAAAAGATTATAAATCATTCTACTGTAAAGACACATGCACACATATGTTTATTGAAGCACTATTTACAATATCTAAGACTTGGAACCGACCCAAATGCCCATCAATGATTAATTGGATAAAGAAAATGTGGTGCATATACACCATGGAATACTATGTAGCCATAAAAAAGGATGAATTCATGTTCTTTGCAGGGACATGGATGAAGCTGGAAAGCATGATTCTCAGCAAACTAACACAGGAGCAGAAAACCAACAGCACATGTTCTCACTCATAAGTGGAAGCTGAACAATGAGAACACATGGACACAGGGAGGGGAACATCAGACACTGGGGCCTGTTGAGGGGTGTGGGGCTAGGGGAAGGATAGCATTAGGACAAATGCCTAATGCAGATGATAGGTTGATGGGTGCAGCAAACCACTATGGCAGGTGTATGCCTATGTAACCTGCACGTTCTGCACATGTATCCCAGAACTTAAAGTATAATAATAATAATAAAAGAAAAGAAAAGGCTTTGGCATTTTCCTTTAGTACCCTCCCTGTCTTCACAAAAGTCTCGGGTTCACAGTCAATGTGCCTGTTTCTTGTTCTGACGTCTGGAGGACTGGGCCCAGAAAGGAGGAAGACAGTCATTTGTGATGAAACTGAGAAAGTTGAATGAAACTTCCACATTCTTGCAAATTCACACCTTCTCTGAGTGCTGCACTTAGCCACATGCTAAGTATTTCGGTGCCTTCTGGGGGCCTGGGAGGCTGGATGAAATTATTGAGTTATGAAGTAATTTTACTTGGAACAAATACTGAATTTTTTTCTTGCAACAAAGAGACACCAACATGTATCTGACTTTATTTTTTTCTTGGTAATTAATTTTAAGAAGTACTTGTGAATGCAATCAAGATGAGGGTGAACAAAGTCATACTCGGCGTTGTCTCAGAGCTGTAGAGCCAAACAACAGCCTTAATGAACAAAGCCACGTGGTCTTGGGGTTGGAGGGAAGGTTAACAACTGACTCAAGGCCTCAGCAATGCTGGAGGGACACTGAGAGCTCACTCAGGCCCAGAGATGTGGGGAACCCTGGAGGCTGGGAGTCTCCTTGACCCCTGCATAGGAAAACAATGCATTAGGGAGAAAGCCCTTCACTTTTGCTGCTTTATAATGGCCTGATAGAGCTGTGTGGACCCTTCTGGTAAATTGAGACATTGGCTATTATAAAAGAGGTGCCCAGGCAGTGAGGGGGAGAAGTTAATAATATTAATAATAATTCTGATGATTACTCTGCATGAGGCACTATTTCTATTCCCTATAGCTCTCCCGCAAGATAGACATTATTAGGCCCATTTTTATATGCAAGGAAATTGAGCCTCAGAGCATTAAGTAACTTGCCCTGGAGAATGTGTCTGGTAGCAGGGCAATCAACTGTCCTGATTTGCTTGGGACTGGTGTGGTTTCAGCACTGAAATTTCTGCATCTTTGGAAACCTTCTATTCTGGGCAAACTAGGACAGTTGGTCACCCTAGAAGAGTCAGGGCCTATGTGATGGCCAGGTCCACCTGGTTCCCAAGACTGTTGCTCTCAACACTGTGCCAGCCTCACATGTAAGGCAAAGCTCTTTCCTGTAAGGCCGCATGAATAGGAAGCCGCAGAGGAAGAATTTGAACCCAGGACTGTCTTCCTCCAGAGTGGGTGTTTTCTTACCAGGCCATCAAGACAGGAGCACCTGACTGTTGATACACAATGACAGAAGGTCCCAGAATGCCTTTAGCCCTGTGGTGCTGCTGTGAACCGATAGGTAGACCTAGTGGTTATGCCTTTCTAGGGGGTGCACATATTCCTGGGGGAGAAGCTGGAGTCTTTGTAGCATCTGTATCCTGGCCCTGGCTTGGGGCCAGGCCTGGTGGAAAGCAGAGATGTCCTAAAGCTTTGAGGAATGAAGGAGGGAGGAGATTGCACACAAGGTTGCTTTCATTTAAAGAGCAACACCAGGCTGGGCAAGGTGGCTCACGCCTGTAATTCCAGCACTTTGAGAGGTCGAGGAGGACAGATCACCTGAGGTCAGAAGTTTGAGACCAGCCTGGCCA
Source organism: Rhinopithecus bieti (assembly GCF_001698545.2). Lineage (NCBI taxonomy): Eukaryota > Metazoa > Chordata > Mammalia > Primates > Cercopithecidae > Rhinopithecus > Rhinopithecus bieti. The sequence goes on along the minus strand of NW_016828707.1, from coordinate 513,492 downwards.
ACATGGTAAAACCCCATCTCTACTAAAAATAAAAATAAAAAATTGTCCGAGCATGGTGGCAGGTGCCTGTTGAGAGGCTGCTTGAGAGGCTGAGGTAGGAGAATCACTTGAACTCGGGAGGCAGAGGTTGCAGTGAGTCGAGATTGCACCACTGCACTCCAGCCTGGGGTGACAGAGAAAGAGCAAGACTCTGTCTCAAAAAATAAATAAATAAACAAACAAACAAACAAATAAAGAGCAACACCAATGTTCAACTGCTCAATAATCAGCAGACACAAATACAGATATAAAATAAAGACCAATTTTAGTTGAGGTGTCACTTCTCTTTGTCTCTCTGTCTTTGTGCCTGTCTCTCTCTCTCTATATATATATATGTATAAATAATATATAACATATTCTGTCACCATATTTATATACTCACAAAAGTTTTTCAAGCTGTTTCTCCTTCCTTGAAGCTGTTTTGAATTTATGAGCAACTAGAGTGGAAAACTTGTTCTTCATTGTGGCTGGCATTAAACATCACATTTAGCTGCTTGTCCTAATTATCCCTAGATTTGTTTCCATGTTTTGCTACTCCGCGGAATCCCTGTCTTTCCCGCCTCCCTTGTTCCAGGGCCCCTGTGTTCTCCTTCCTTGTAGCCAGAACAGAGCCCAGATGGAAAGATGTGCCAGCCGAGTCTATTTCAAGTGACTTTGCACCTTGGCTGTTGGCACGCTGCTGGTGTGTTCTGATATCCGCTCTCCTCTCTTTCTATGGTAATACAAGCCTGACATTTTGGCTGAGCCTACAGCCACACCCAAAGTAAAGACTACATTTAGCGGCATTCTTTGCAGCCAACTGTGGCTCTCTGAGTAAGTTTTGGCCAAAGGGTATGAGTGTGACTTATACAAGCTCTGAGTTATGCCCGTAAAGGGAAGCCTTGTACCCTCTCCAGCACCATTTCTTCTCTTCCTGCTAGTTGGAATACAAGTGTGTTGGTGAACTCTTTGGGAGAATTTCTTCATTTGTTTAAGTGGGATAATCCTGAATGAAAAAGCAAACAAAGAAATAAGACTCCATGGTGATAACCAGTAGAAATAAAAGACAATAGAAATAGACCTACAAAGATGTCAGATATTGGAATGGTCAGAGGCTGACCACAAAACAACATCATAGAGATGGCAGAACAACATCCTGGGAGAAGCTTGGGTTCCTGTTACCTTGGGGGCTGCCTGGCTAGCCTGCATATGTAAGGGAGAAGTCAATGTCTACCTTGGGCCTCTGCTATGGTAACTGACTCCATATCCAAGTAGCATACTGCTTCTCTGTAGCAGTTAATTTCACTCCTGAGTCACTGTCTTCCAATCAGTATGTTAGTAGATGCTATGTTTTGGATATGGCTTGTTTGGGCCTGCCAAGTCTCATGTTGGAATTCGATCCCCAGTGTTGAAAGTGGGGTATTGTGGGAGGTGTTTGGGTTGTGGGGGCAGATCCTTCATGAATTGCTTGGTGTCATTCTTGTGGGAGTAAGTGAGTTTTCATTCTTAATTCCTGCAAGATCTGGTTGTTGAAAAGAGCCTAGCACCTCCTTCCATCCCTCTTCTCAGCTCTCCTTTCATCATGTGATCTCCACATACCAGCTACTTTTGCCTTCTGACATGAACGGAAGCAGCCTGCAGCCCTCACCAGAAGCAGATGTTGGTGCCATGCTTCTTGTACAGCCAGCAGAACTGTGAGCCAAATAAGCATCTTTTCTTTACCAGCTTTGGGTATTTCTTTGCAGCAACACGAGTGGACTAATAATAATGTATTTATTAGCATGGCCATTTTCAGAAATAGCTTAAGCTGACACCAAACAAAATCTTCAACTTCTGGCCGGGCGCGGTGGCTCAAGCCTGTAATCCCAGCACTTTGGGAGGCCGAGACGGGCGGATCACGAGGTCAGGAGATCGAGACCATCCTGGCTAACACGGTGAAACCCCGTCTCTACTAAAACTACAAAAAACTAGCCGGGCGACGTGGCGGCGCCTGTAGTCCCAGCTACTCGGGAGGCTGAGACAGCAGAATGGCATGAACCCGGGAGGTGGAGCTTGCAGTGAGCTGAGATCTGGCCACAGCACTCCAGCCTGGGTGACAGAGCGAGACTCCGTCTCAAAAAAAAAA
>NW_016828707.1:421823-510964 GCF_001698545.2 Rhinopithecus bieti | reverse complement strand
AAAAAAAAAAAAAAAAAAAAAAAAAAAAAAAAAAAAAATCTTCAACTTCTAGGGCTTTTTAAATCATAATTTTGGTGAGAACCTGACAATTCTTTTTTTAAAAGATGGCAGTTGCAAGGGTCCAGAAGGCTCTAGAATTGGTTGGAATTGGTAGAAAAAGAGAAGATGGTGGAGGGGAAAGAGAAGGCATGATAGCATCTAGCCTTTATTAAGCAATAACTATGCACCAACACTATGCTAAACACTTTACATATATACTCCTGTGAGTTATGCACTATTACAACTTCCACTTTATAAGTGGAAACTGAGGCTTGCTATGCCCAGTCACACTGGCTTCCCTGCAATTTCTCTCTAACACTGTTCTTCGTCCTATGATCATCACTTTGCATATGCTATTCCCTCTGTCCTGAGTACCCTTCCTACCTCAGGTTGCCAGATACACAAACAAAACTCAATGAATAAACAAAAATAGGAGGTGCAGTTCAATGCGGAATTTCAGATCAACAATGAATAAAGTTTTATTATAAACACATCTCATGCAATATAATAATGTTATGGTAAACATTATTTGTTGTCTATTTGAAATTCAAATTTAACTGGGTGCCTGGGCAGCCCCATTTATTTTTATTTTTATTTTTTATCTTATATATTTATTTATTTATTTTTAGACAGAGTCTTGCTCTGTCACCAGGCTGCAGTGCAGTGGTGCAATCTTGGCTCACTGCAACACCTGACTCCCTGGTTCAAGCAATTCTCCTGCCTCAGCCTCCCGAGTAGCTGGGATTACAGGCACATGCCACCACGCTCAGCTAATTTTTATATTTTTAATAGAAACTGGGTTTCACCATGTTAGCCAGGATGGTCTCGATCTCCTGACCTCGTGATCTGCCCGCCCTCAGCCTCCCAAAGTTCTGGGATTACAGGTGTGAACCATCACGCCCAGCCCTGGGCAGCCCCATTTTTATCCCAACCCTCTTACCTTTTGTTTGTTTGTTTGTTTGTTTGTTTTGTTTTGTTTTGTTTTAAGAGGGACTCCTGCTCTTGCCCAGGCTGGAGTGCAATGGTGTGGTCTAGGCTCACTGCAACCTCTGTCACCTGGGTTCAGGTAATTCTCATGCCTCAGCCTCCCAAGTACCTGAGACTACAGGTGTGCACCACCACGCCCAGCTAATTTTTTTGTATTTGCTGTAGAGACAGGGTTTCACCATGTTGGCCAGGCTGGTTTCAAACTCCTGACTTCAGATGACCCACTCACCTCGAACTCCGAAAGTGTTGGGACTACAGGCGTGGACCACTGTGCCCAGTCCCAATCCTCTTACTTTACCTGGATATTTCCTACCTATGCTTCCAATCTCAGCTTGAGTGCAACTTCCTTAGGGAAGCCTTCCCTGACTCATAGCCCAGAAGGAGCCCCTTGCATATAGCTTCTCCAGGACCGTGCATCTTGCCCTCACAGCCCTTATCTCTATTGGACTGTTTGATTAACTTGCTCTCCCTCAAGTGGACTGCAATGACCTTGATGGCAGGATGCACACCTGCTTTTGCTCTCCATTGCATGTCTCCCCCGCTCCTAGCACATGCCTGGCACACAGCACGCACATGATAAAAAGAGTTGTGGAATGAAATAAAGGGCGGTGGAGTAACTGGCCTAAGACCCCCCACTTAGCAAGTAAGAGAATTCAGAGTCAATGCTAAGAAGCAAAGGCAAGAGATGTTTGAAAGGAAAACATCCCTCCTTAGCATGGCCTCTCAGGCCTGCCACCTGCCTCTGTGGCCCCTCTTGAGGAAGGCAGCTCCGTGGGTTAGTCACGGTCGCTGGAGCAAGACTGCCCGAGATGGAACCCAGGCTCAGCTGCTGAGAATCTGGACGGTCATGGGCTAGCCACCTCACCTCCCCGGGTCTCAGCTTCTCTGTCTGTAAAATGGTGAGCAAAACCTCTCATAGGGCTTTTGAAAGGATTAAGCGAGTCAAGACCTATGAGGCCATAGAATAGTGCCTGGCACCTCCTATGTGCCCGGTAAATGTGAGCAACTATGATGCCACCTCCACCTCGCTCACTGTGTTCCAGCTGGGCCTGAAGAGTGCCTTCAGACCCTGGGGCCTTTGCATGTGCTATTTCCTCTGCCGCTGAAGCACTTCTCATCTTTTTTTTCCTGGTTAGCTCCTTCTCATTCTCTAGAGCTCATCTCTGCTCAGAAAGGTCTTTCTTTGGCCGGGCGTGGTGGCTCACGCCTGTAATCCCAGCACTTTGGGAGGCCTAGGCAGGCAGATCAGGAGGTCAGGAGTTTGAGACGAGCCTGGCCAACATGAAGAAACCTTGTCTCTAGTAAAAATACAAAAATTAGCCGGGCGTGGTGGTGTGCACCTTTAATCCCAGCTGCTCAGGAGGCTGAGGCAGAACTGCTTAAACCCAGGAGGCAGAGGTCGCAGTGAGCCAAGATCACACCACTGCACTCCAGCCTGGGTGAGAGAACGAGGCTCTGTCTCAAAACAACAACAATAACAAAACCTTTCTTCTTCCCGCCCACTGAAGGTTCATACTCGCCCTCCCCATCCTGTTTCACTGGAGCCCTGTGTGCAGTATGTAACGAAACGAATATTTGGTGTGTATTTGTATAGGGTCTGTTTTCTTCTACCAAACTGTAAGTTCTACAAGGACAAGGACCTCTCCTGATTTGCTCCCCATGACATCCACAGTGGCCGGCATAGCACCGCACCAGTCATACAGTAGGCACTCATGATGAACTAATACACAGTGACAAAACCTGCAGGACCTGGTGGCTGATGGCACGGAGTAGGGAGAAGAGAGGAAAAGAAGGGTCCTGAGAGGTGGGGGACAGCTTTGCCTTTAATGGAAGCAGGGCATGGGGAGGGCCCTGGATGCTGTTCAGTTCAGTAAATGTTTATTGAGTGTCTGCTAGTTGTTCTACTTCTTTCCCATCAGTTAATTACACAAGCTAAGTCAGAACATGGAAAACATCTCATGGGCCAAATAACGCAGATGAAAGCTCTATGACCTTGGAAGATACTCCCATAGCAGCTGCCTTGAGATCTCTATGTGTATCTAGGGACAAATGGAAATAAGAATCATAATTGATGCCAGGAATTGCCAGTTTAAAAATATAAATGATATACAGTGATTTTTAAAAATCCCATAAAATACATATATTTTCCATTTTGCCGAAATGATAACTGAGTCTTAGCGGCAACAAGTGATTCGTCCAAAATCACAGAAAGTAGCAGGACTGTTGAGATTTTACCCTTTGTCCATCTGGCTTTAATGCCTGTGCTGTTGCCCCATTTACCCGGGAGCCTCTGAAAAGCTGAACCTTGACATGATTGGTCTGGCTGCCAGTCCCAGCTTAGCTCGATACAACAGGAGCCAGAGGTCTCACAGTTCATGCACTCAGTGCTGACTAAGAATGCCCTCTAGGACCTACTGCTGGGGGAGCAAACTCAGCAGTCATTATTCTGATATGCTATTCTTTCATTGGCTCTTTCACCTTTTGATTTACTGATTAACGCATTCATTCATTCATCAAAATGAATTGCACAGGCAGACACGTAAATAGGAAATTGTAGCAAGATGTGATTACCTGGGAGTGACAGTGTTGGAGCAGATTGGCCCTTGTGCTACCAAAGTTCCCAGGATTGGAGGACCAGACAAGTTCTTGAACCTCTAGCATGGGGTGCAGAAATGGAAATCCACTGGAGACATCAAGCATGGTGGCTCCTGTTGGATCCCTGGGGAGCCCAGGCATATCTCATCTCTTGTTAATCCTCATGTCCTTGCTGCCTTAATCAAAAGCAATCACAGTATGTGTGACTTAAAAGGAATGGCCAAGAGAGATTTAATTCAAAACAGGCATGTCTAGAACTAAGCACACCACTGGATGGGAATCAAGTGATTATGTGAGCAAAGAGAAGGTAGCAAGTCAGAGGCCATCTGTTCATTCACAGGCACTCCTCAAGGACTCCTCAGTGCCAGGGCCATGGCCTCATGGGGCCTACAGTCTAGGGGGCAGAAAAACAAAGAACAATGACCATGCCGTAAGCCACGTGCTGGAAGGAGGGATAAACGCAGAGCTGTGAGCCTGGTGGTCTGTGGCTATAACTGTCCATCTCACCACTGTCCGCACTCAGGACCTGGAGGGCAGAGCATGCCTCTTCGTAGTGTCTGTCTCCCCAGGCAAGGCTGCTAGAGTGCAAAATGAAAATAGTGGGCCCCTTTTTCAAACTGGAGAAAAGATGTTGACATAGATGTGGTGAAAAGGGAACACTTTTATACCACGGTAGGAATGTAAATTAGTTCAACCACCATGGAAAACAGTGTGGGGATTCCTTAAAGAACTAAAAGTAGAACTACCATTCAGTCCAGAAATCCCATTACTGGGTATCTACAGAAAGGAAAAGAAGTCATTATATGAAAAATACGCTTGCACACGCAAGTTTATAGCAGCACAATTCACAATTGCAAAGATATGGAACCAACCTAAGTGCTCATTGACCAACAAGGGGATAAAGAAAATGTGGTATATATGCACCATGGAATACTACACAGCCAAAAAAAAAATGAACAAAATAATGTCTTTTGCAGCAATTTGGACAGAGCTCGAGGTCTTTCTAAGTGAAGTAACTCAGGAATGGAAAATCAAATATCATATATGCTCACCAGTAAGTAGGAGCTAAGCCAAGAGGACACAAAGGCATAAGAGTGATCGGGGACTCTGAGGAAGTTGGGAGCGGGGTGAGGGATAAAAAACTACGTATTAGGTACAGTGTAACTGCTCAGGTGACAGGTGCATGAAAATCTCAGAATCACCACTTAATAACTTATCCACATAGCCCGAAACTACCAGTATCCCAAAAACTATTGGGAAAAAAAAAAAGTTACTGAAATATAAAGCATCTTTCCTTTTGTGGTTTTCTTCTTGCCCTGTGATAGTGTTTCTTTAAATTTACTGTTAAACTGCAATCATGGCAGGGTGAGGTGGCTCATGCCTGTAATCCCAGCACTTTGGGAAGCTGAGGTGGGCAGATCACCTGAGGTCAGGAGTTCGAGACCAGCCTGACCAACATGGTGAAATCCCATCTCTACTAAAAGTACAAAAATTAGCCGGGAGTAGTGATGGGCGCCTGTGATCCCAGCTACTCGGAAAGTTGAGGCAGAAGAGTCACTTGAACCTGGGAAGTGGAGGTTGCAGTGAGCTGAGATCACGCCATTGCACTCCAGCCTCGGCAACAGAGCAAGACTCCATCTCAAAGAAACAAAAACAAGCAAACAAAAAACCCTGCAATCTAAGTTAAAATAAAACTAAAAATCATTAGCATGAATTTTATCACTTATCTTTATATTGTGTGATGCCAGTCTTCCTTGCAAATATGAGTGCATCGATCTCTTATATAGAATCTCAGGAATTACACGTTCCTATTCTATCTTGTAGCTCCTCTCGGCACATGTATTTCATTCTTACCTAAACACCGGAAACGAGGCACAAAACAAACTCGTTGGTTTTGGTTGCACCTCCGACACAGGCACATTCTACCAATGCGCTTATCTGTGCCTTCCTGCTGAGTAAGGAAGGACTGGGCAAAAAGGGAATTGTGTCCTGCCCTGTCGTTCTTTCAATGCCATCATCTCCAGTGTTGGTGACTGGTTAATTCAGAGAAGCAACATCAGTACAAAAGGACTGGACAAGGTCTCTCCGTCATTCATGTTTATTTGAACATCATGGCCTTTTTTCTGCATTTTGACCCAAGTTTGGGTTGTAACAAAAAGCATGGGCTCCAGGGGCAGTCGGAGCCCCTGTTACTGAGACGGAGAGGCCTCATGCTTGTGGTGCAGTTGCTCTGGGTCGCGCTAAACTCTCATGCATCATGGATCCACCAGAATTCCGGACCTGCTGAGTGCTTCATGGAAATGGGGTGGCAGGGAATGGCGGGTACACTGCATGCTGTGGTGTCTCCTCTGCTCGTGTGCAGGCTCTATTGCCCCATCAGACTTCACTCACAAAACACAAGTTCAAAGACAACGTCCTTAAGAATTTCAAGACTGTGATAGCAAAACATTAAACCAAGCATGGGGCCCAAGGCCTTGGTAAACTTTTGCTGATGAAAGAAAACTTTCCCCAAGGTGATCGTATTTGACTTAGGATCAATAGGTCAAATGGAAGTCTTCTAGGCAGGGAAGGGGGTAAGATAGGCCTAACTGGAGGCAGGAGAAAGTATAGCATGATGGGAAATTGTGGTCAAATTGGCAAGGCTGACAGGTCTTGTGCCAGGGAGGGAGGGGCACTTGTGAGGCTGAATAGGAAAGCTAGAACCAGATTGGAGCCATCTTTGTCTTCTAAACTAAGGACATTGGAACTCTACTCACTGTCAATGGGAAACAAGTGAAGATGCCATTAGGTCTTGGGTTCAGAAAGAGGACTCCATTGCAGGGGAAGCTGGATTAGAGGAACTGGCAATGAGACTGATGCAAACAGTCAAAGCCTAGGGCCATGGGGGCTGGACCTGGGTGGGGCTTCAGGACTGGCAAGAGGGGTCCATTTGAGGGAGAATTCAGAGGGACAACCAAGAGAGGGGGTGAGCAGCCTGCAGGAGGCAGAGAGGCAGGTGGGAGCTGAGGGCAATCCATGGCTTGCTTTCCCATCTGATCGGCTGCATTTTCTAACTTCTGAACTCAAGAGCTTGGAGACACTACAGGGTTGAGAGACCTCTGAAAATTCCCTTTGGATCCCACTGCCTGCAATTTCTTCCATTTACTGTTTTCTTCTGCTTAGGACGAGCGCATTTAAGCAAGGGAAGGAAAACATTGCACAGGGCATGCTATTTTTTAGAAAGCCCATGGCACAAATAAAAAATATAATATTTCAAGGCTTCGTTTATTTGCAAGGAAGAGACCGTGTCTGCCTATAGGTTCTGGATAGTGCCCCAAACCCCACTGGCCTCTGTAAACACTCTTGGATGGTAAATAATAGTAGCACCAGTGTTAAATCTATTCGTTAGGGTCTTGGCATGAGCATACCATGATTTCAGAAGTCCCTCTTGGATTCTAGGAAACAAAACTTACTGCTTGGGATTTCTATGCAGAGTTATTGCTGGAGAAAGGTGGAAGGGCGTGTTCGTGCCAACGGAAACTTGTTATTTTTATTTACTTATTAGGTCATGAGCATCATCCATACCTTATGCTTGCAACATAAAGTCTCTCATATATATAAATATATATAACTATATAGCATGAGAGTGAGATTTTCCTCACACTCCTAGGTTGGAGCCTGGGCCTCCCCTCTTATATGAGAAAACAGGGGCTTCTGGAGGCTAGTGACTTGCCTAGCATCATACAGTTGGAAAACACTAGAACTTTCTCTCAGTGCTTCATGGTCCAAGTTTCCACTAAACCAGTGTTTCATTTTTCCGTGAAAGCACTCCTGTTAAAGAGCAAGGCCGTCCTGAGGGTTCTGGGAGAAAAGTTTACAGTGGGTTCCTCTAATGAGAAAAATGTGATAAAATCTAATACTTTATCTTCATTCATGCATACCTTCCATCTTGCTGTATACTACACCAACTCTGTTTTTAACATAGAAATAGTGCTTTGAATGACTTATCAGTAGGATAAACGCTTAAGAACACATGTCACATTTATCTTGTGTCTTGGCCACTAGGTAAGTCCCTGAGCTAATCAACCTCACACTGAGGTGAACTGCTCCATACTGTAGCTGCCACTGAGCCCTAAAAACAGGATGAGAAGATATATATCATCCACAATAACGCTACCTAACCAACAAACCCAGAATCTCAGCAGCACACAACAGTCAGCATTTATTTAGCTCAGAGGTCAGCTGGAGGGTGACTGATCTTGGCCCATGGTTAGCCACGCTCCCCAGGGGCAGCCCAGCTCAGGCCCCACAGACCTCTCATCCTCCTCCAGAGACCAAAGCTCTAACCCAGGTGTGCTCTTCTCATGGCAATGGTACAAAAACCCAACCACCCAAACACATAACGACCACGGGTCATGTCACACCTGTTAGCATTCCACTGAGCAAAGCAAGCTATGTGACTGAACTCCAAGTCAATGGGTGGGGAAATAGTCTTGTTTGTTTGTTTGAAGAGATAAAACTGAAATAATAATATGGTAAAGAATGTGCATACATGGGGAGGTGAGGATTTGGGGCTATTAATGAAATCTTCCATAATTGTGAGATAACTAGCCAGGTGATTACCTGATAGTCCTACCGACTTGTGGCGGAGACTGAAATTTTAATGGCAGCTCAGCTACTTTTTAGAAATGTGACCTTCGACAAGACATTTTCTCTCTCTGAGCCTTATTTTTCTCCTCTGTATAGTAGGAAAAATAGCTCCTTTTAATAGAGGATAAAGTAAATGATTTTATGGAAAAGCATATTACGAGAAAGCACTGTGAAGACATTCTTACTGTTATCCCATGTCATAGGTTTCTTGAGTTGCTATACTTAGCTCCAAATAACTTCTGATGTTAAAAATAATCAAATCCAGAGTATTGGCTGCTTTAGAACAGGGATATAATTATCAAAAGTAATGAAAGCAACAACTACAGCCTCCATGATAAAATAACAATAGGAATACAGTCGGCCCTCTGCACCCACGGGGCATTGGGTCCAGGACCCCCGAGGATATCAAAATCCATGGATGCTCAAATACCTTCTAATCAGCTCTCAGTACCCATGGGTCCCATGTGGACACCGAAGGCTGGCTTTACTGTCATATTTACAATTGCACTTCCTAGCGGTATCTCAAACACTAAGATGTAGTACTTATTCCAATGAGTGTTTGCTGGGTGAATGAATGGATGAATGAATGAATGAATGAATCAGTGATACATTTGAAAAACATTTCTCTGGTTTTCAAATTGACTTTCAAAGGGGAACTCTAGAAAAATATCTAGGTGAAGCACCCTGGGAAGCCAGTTTTACCTGCTTTGAGGAGTAATTACTCATCTCTATAGATAGATTGTAAAGGTTTTCTTCAAAAATCCCTAGCAGGCTTGCAGAGCCACACTTAGGGTTTGTCTTTTCTCTTCAGCCAAGTAAAACAGTTCTTCAAGCCAAATGTTCTTATCTTTATTCTCTGTGGCATGGTCAAGCCCCTAAACTTTGATAATTGGAGGAAAGAGAAATTGGCATATTATTGACAACCACAGATGTGTCCAGCATTTCCAAATGTCAATTCCTTGGTTCTCCCAAGCTCAGAGGGAAGCATTAGAATCCACAATTTACAGATGGGGCTCTGAGCTCAGCAAGATTGTGGAATTTGAACCCAGGGAACAGTTTAGGCTGGTTCTGGCTTTTTCCCTGGCCCACGATGGCACTAAATACTTGCTATTTGATTGCTTTATCAGTTAACTGAAGCTACTGTTAAAGCAATAGCAATTTGGCATGGAACAAAATGGTATAACACCTCTCAGCACCCCAGCTCTCAGGGCAACATCCTGAACCCCACCAGGCTCGATGAATGTTGATTCTGACAATGGTGTGGTCCAAGCCCCTCATTTTCCAGATGAGAAAACTAAGCTCCAAAAATGAGTGACTTTTTAGGGTCACACAGCTAGTTAGTGGCAGAGCTTGAGTTTGCTGGAAAGTTCTCTCTCTCGCTCTCTCTCTCTCTCTCTCTCTCACACACACACACACACACACACACACAGCCAGGCTGAGGCAGGGGTTGTGGGGTGGGGGTGTGGTACCACCAGCTTCTTACTGTGAGGGACCAGGCCGCAAGCAATGCTCATCATCCCCCCCTGCCTTTCAGAGTGGGGTTGAGAAACTGGTGGAGGCTGAAGGCCTCTGCAGCCTGGAGGACACTGGAGTCTGTGGACACTGAACACATTTGAAGGGCAGCTGCTCAGCCCGTACATTTGTGCAGTGCTCCCCGGAACTGATTTCCCCAACTGGATCTTTATCAAAAGCATGACTGAGCTTCAGAAGCAGCCCGGCTGGCAGGGGAGACTTGGGAAAGAGCAGTGGCACGGTGGATTGTATGCTGTCAGAACAGGAAACAGATTCGCAATGGTGGTTTCAGGCCGGTTGACTCTGTGTGCGAGGGAACCAGCCCATGACGTGAAGGTCTGTTTTGGCAGGCTGTGGGCAGCTGAGGCATTTCTATCACATGGGTTGGGGCCTTCAAATGGCCTGGCAGCTGCCCCTCTTTGCCTCTCAGAGTGAATGGCTGGGTAGAACTGACTCTGCATAAAGAGCAGCTCTGCTTCCTGAGAGAAAGAGCTCTGCCCTGTGCCCTGTGCAGTTTCACCACTCACCTGCTGTGTGAGCTTGACATATCACTTAGTCTCTCTGTGCCTCGGGCTCCTCCTCTTTCAGATGGGGGCAAGAGTAGTGGAGAATAAATGAAATGTGTAATTAAATGGTTCATCCTCTAATATCATGGAGATTAAGTAATTTCAAAACCAGAACAATGCAAACAGAGGCGCTCAGCACATGTTGGTTAATGCTCTTACTGTTTCTGATCCTGTACCTTCTGACGCAGGCCAGTGAGACAGAGTTTTGGCTACTTCAATTCTGCCTGGGGTCATCAACCCAAAGTTTTTGGACCTGAGCATTTATCCCTAAAATTAACATCAACTGCTCATTGAACAGCTCCGGTTTGCCTGGCACTATTTTTGTCCCTGTATATAGCATCTCATTTAATTGAAACAACGAATCTGTGCACTAATCATACAATAAAAATAGCCAGTGAGCATTATTTGAACATTTGAGGTGGACTTTTAAGCACTTTGCATGTATTAACTCTATTAATTAGGTTTTAGGTCTTATTTCCCCAATTTTGCTCATACGGAAACTTGCAACTTAGATAGCTGAACTGAACAGACCAGGTCTGGACACTGCAGATCACAGGGAGACTTAATTTCCTCTGGATAAAACCTCTCTCTCTCTCTCTCTCTCATACACCCCTGCCCAAGCCTCCCCCACCCACACACACACTGTCACACATGTGTGCAACTGTGCATGGAAATAGTATTGGAATGATAGGGAAGGGGTTCCATGGGCTATCCAGGCAGCCTGCCTTGGCCTGTACTCTCACCTACCTGGAGCCCAGTGTAGGATGGAAGTGGCTGGGGACCGGGAGAATGAGCTAAAGAGGCCCAGCAGCAGAGGCAAGGGCTGTGCCATAGCAGGGCAGGCTAGAGGCTGGAGCACAGTTGGAAGAGATGGTGTATTAGTCCATTTTCACACTGCTGAAAAAGACATACCCGAGACTAGGCAATTTATAAAGAAAAAGAGGTTTAATGGACTCACAGTTCCATGTGGCTGGGGAGGCCTCAAAGTCATGGCAGAAGGCAAAAGGCATGTGTTAAACACGGCAGCAGGCAAGAGAGAATGAGAGAACCAAGTGAAAGGGAAACCTCTTATAAAACCATCGGGTCTTGTGACTTATTCAGTACCACAAGAACATTGTGGGGGAACTACCCCCATGATTCAATTACCTTCCACTGGGTCCCCCCCACAGCACGTGGGAATTATGGGAGCTACAATTCAAGATGAGATTTGGGTGGGGACACAGCCAAACGGTATCTGATGGGATGGGGGCTAGATGTCCTGCTGGGCCCTGGCTTGCCAGTTTTTCTGGCATCAGGAGGATCTACAGGGGAGTCTAGATTTTCTGGCAAGCCAAAAAATAGCCATGTTTCACTGGCCCACTCTACTCTGAATGCACTCATCCCTCCCACAGCCCAAGCTCTCCCTAGTGAGTGAACTTTTATTCATTATTTCAGATCAGTTTGGGGGTTCCTCCTTGACTGCCCGAGAGAGTGGTTCCCTGGGCTCCCACGGCATTTGGAACTTTCTTCCACCTGAGCATCTGCTTGTAGTCTGAGTTCTGCTCTTGACTGAAGGAACCCTCAGGGCCATCTGGGTTCTGCCCAGCTTAGCACAGGGGCGTGGGACACAATGGGAGATGAATAAAAATTGGTTGACTGATGACAAATAGAAGCCTTGGGGAGGAGGATCCAAAAGGAGTTTTTAATTAAAAAGAGAGAAAGAGGAATGAATACAACAATCTCATTGTACAGATCAAAAGGCTGGGACTTGGCCAATATTATGGGGCTGAACTGTGTCCCCCCAAATCCATATGTTGAATTCCTAACCTCCAGGACCTCAGAATGTGACAATATTTGGAGATAGAGGCTTTAAAGGTGTAATTAAGTAAAATGGGGTATTAGAGTGGCCCCTAATCCAATATGACTGGTGTCTTCACAAAAAGGGGAAATTAGACACAGAGGCACATACAGAGAGAAAACCATGTGAAGACACAGGGAGAAGACAGTCATCTAGAAGCCAAGGAGAGGGGCCTGGAACTGATCCTTCCCTCACAGCCCTCAGGAAGAACCAACCCTGCCCACACCCTGATCTTGGACTTCTGGTCTCCAGAACTGTGAGAGAATACACTTCTGATGTTGAAGGCTTCAAGGCTGTGGTACTTTGTTACACAGCCCTAGCTGATTCATACAGTGAGTTGAAGGGACTTGTTTATTGCCACAGGTCTTGTGGTGGCAGAGCCAAGAGTTAAGCCCAAGTCAGCTTACTCCAAGGCCCATTTGTTGATCTCCCCACTCTATGCGTCTTTCTTAGGAGTTCTCCCAACTTCCTTTTGAGATAAGAACCGTTCTTGTATTTACCCAGCCTCTACTACTGGCACTCAAGTAAAACTCCATTTGATCAGGAGGAGAATGGTGATTCTGAAGCAAGATGGTGAATGGAAGAGTTACATTCAATGGGCTGGGTGTGGTGGCTCATGCCTGTAATCCCAGTACTCTGGGAGGCCAAGGCCGGTGGATCACCTGAGGTCAGGAGTTCGAGACCAGCCTGGCTAACATGGTGAAACCCCGTCTCTACTAAAAATACAAAAATTAGCGTGGCATGGTGGCATGTATCTGTAATCCCAGCTACTTGGGAGGCTGAGGCAGGAGAATCACTTGAACCTGGGAGGCGGAAGTCTCAATGAGTTGAGATCACGCCATTTGCACTCAAGCCTGGGTGACAAGAGTGAAACGTCAGCTCAAAAACAAACAAAAAAAATTCAATGAACAAAACATGTGCTTACTATTTTATCTTGATGAGATTTTTATTGTAAAGACCTTTACATTGACCCTTTCTGTGCATCTTATCTCAGGAACGAAAGCTTTACAACTGTATTGAAACAAATATGTCTGCGTTAAGTCCCTTCACATATGAACTAAAGAACACACAATGAGGGGGACATCAGTCATGTCTCCAGGCCTGGGGCCCAGTATCTGGACCAGGATGGTTCAGAATGTGGACTAAGATGTAGACTGTCTGGGTTCAAATCCTGCCGTTGCTGTTGTAACTTGAGGCAAGGCATTCAATCTCTCTATGTCTTAATTCGCTCCTCTTAAGCACAGGGGCAAAGCCAATACCTACCTCAGACACTTCCTTTGTGTTCCCTGGGAGGATTGGCTGAGGTGGGTAGTGCATGCCCAGTGCTTACAATAGTGCCTGTTCTGCACTAAGTACTCTAGTAGGTGGGTTATATTCTTATCATCATTGAGATCAGAGGTTCTTGAATGTCTCCACAGGTCAAAGGGGCTACAAGAAATATTAAAATAATTTAAAAATCAATTATGGGTCAATCACACAAACACACGTAAAAGGTTTGATTTTGTATTTTGCTTCCAAACACGATTGATATAGGAATGCAGACATTTTGCGAGGCTGGCTGCTCTCCCTGTTATTACTACAAACACCTCCCTGTGCCTGGAGTTTTAGCTGGAACCTTGCACATGGTGAAGCTTCCTTCTCAACTACATAATTCTGTGTTACGTAGTACTGAAGTCCATTTCCCAGGGCAGAAAAGGCCAGGAGGCTTGCCTGATGCAGGACCTAGGGAAGAGGCAGATGCCGGATTCTAACCCCGTTCTACCTTACTCCAGAGCCCTTTTGGGGGGATTATTTCTATAGGGTCAGTTTCTAGGAGTAAAAGACTTCTAATTCTCAGAGCCCATTTTCCAACCTCTTGGATCCCTCTTGGAGTGCTAAGAACATTATAATTCCTCAAAAACCCAGTGTCTGGATTGAATTAATGAGCAAAACAAAGCAAGAAAGCAACAAGTTTAATTCATGCCCTGCCATGGGTTGCAATGTCGAGTTAGGCATCCTCATGGTTTTAATTGCTCAGTCAAGTTGTGGTAGGTTCTGCATTCAGACTGAATGCCCTGGTCCTGCTCCTCTGACTCCAGTGTACCAGGGGAATTTGGATTCCACCTTGGAAGGCTGTTGTTGGCACTTGGTTTGCAGAAAGGAGTCATGGTTTTGCCTGTATCCAACAGTCGTTGTGGGAGGGGGTGATGAGGTTCGGATGTTTCTGGTTTTTTCCCAAGAGTTTTCCTCTGTCTCTGGTTGTCATTCGTTCCTGGTACTAAACATTCCATTTTCTAGGAACAGCTTGGGGATCTGACTATCTCCAGGAGCTGAGAGACAGAGAAATTGCGGATCCCTTAAGGATACCTTCAAGGGGAGGGAGAAGAGAGATGTATGAATTCCCCAGCCTCAGAGCTCCCAGGAATTGCAATGTGTTTCTCCTGGGAACAGTTTGAATAGTTAAATAAATACTGGCTGTAAAACCATTATGGAAACCAGGCAGTACTTGTCAATAACGGCAATTGCTAGGAATTGGAGGTGATGGCATGGGCTCAGAGAGATAGTAGAGGAAGATGTAAAGAGCCATCGGTCTAAACGTAAGGAGCTGGATAATAATGGTAAAACCAACAATAACTAGCAAGGCCAAATTGTCTCAGTCTTCCTGGAATTTCCCTGGTTATAAAACCAAAAGTCCTGTGTCCCAGAAAGCACCTAGGCTCTGGACAAACCAGCATAGTTGATGACCCTAATAATAATGAGTGTCTTAGATAACATGAGTTCATTCAAATAAAGAGATAGATTTGCAACACCTTTTAAACAACGGCTAAAATGCATCATCCTGAAATGTCTCAGGAAAAGGCATTTTGCAGTCCTTGGTTGATAGTTCCACCATGAGCCCTGGAAAACCTCAGTTGCTTTCAGGCTCAGCACCTCAAAGCCAGCCAGCCTTCTCAGGACACTTAGCTCTGACCTATACCCTGAGACCTCAGGACTCACCAGAAGACCTGAAACCGTCAACACAGCCCCTTGCAATCTGCAAAGGGATGTGTCACCCGTTATTCTACATCAGTCTCCCAGCAGCCCAGGAAAGCAGAAATAGTGGGCATGGTTGGTCCCATTTTTTAGATTAGCAAACTGAGATTCAGAGAGGTTTAGCCACTTGCCCAAGGTCACATAGCCAGTTGGTGACCAAGCCAGGATTGAAGGCCTGGTCTGGCTGACGCCAGAGTCTGGGGGCTTTTCACTGTGATGTCTACAATTTCCCTGAGTTATTTCCTTCGTGCGAAAAACCAAGATCTCATGCATCCAACAGACCAAGGCCAAAATTATCTCCACTCGAGGGAGTCTAGGGAGCACCTGGATGAGCCAAAGCCCCACATTCCTGTGCCAGGCCATGGGGACAATGACACATTTTCAGGAACCTCAGATCCTCCTGGGGCAGTCACATATGCTTAATGACATTAGCCAGCTGTGCATGGATGTAGCATTGGCTGCAGTGGAGGGAGAGTGGCTTTGGAGTGAGATTAAGTGTGGTTTACACCCAGCTCTATCCCTTACTTGCTGGGAGCCTTGGATTCCCCATCTGTAAAATGGCATTATGGTAACCTTGCAAGGTGATGGTGAGAATTAAGTGGGAGGACTTTTGTCCACACAGGAGATGGGAGAGTTACCATTCACTGAGCACTACCCTTGTGCCAAACATGGTTCTAAGCACTTTGATGGATGAAATAATTTAATAGTCTCTGCAGAGATGGGTTAGGCTGGTATGTGAGTTAGATGCAGGTCAGCAGAAATGGTACTGGAGCTGGGACAGGCAGGAGCAGCAGCTGCATAGGGTTGCTAGATACAAGTTTGTAGTCTAAGTGTGCTCCATGCAATGTTTGGGACATACATAGATCGAATAATTCCAATTTAACTGGGCACCTTCTATTTTTATTTGCTAAATCTGGCAGCTTTAGGTCTGGACTACCGTCTCCAATAAAACCAAAGCATTTGTGGCTCACCTGCACTGTTCTTTGGGCACTAGAGAGTTAGAGGGGCATGCAGGGGGTCAGAAAGCCTTTTAAGCCTTAAATGTACCAAGTCAGGGCATCCCTGCAAGTAATTAATTTTGCCCATTTTCTCCAGCTTTCTATGCAGGCCAAGTGGATTATTTGCCAAACTCTCATGTTTGTCTAACTTTCTTTTTTGGTGAAATCCATCATTCATCTGAATCCCTGTTTCTTTTCTTTCCTGATGCCAATCAAAATGATTTGTGTAGCTCCCCATTTTTCCTGCTGGTCCTTGCTTATACCCCACAATTATTTTGAGTATGAATAAGGAAGGAAATATTCTCTCTCATGATCTTGTAAGAAATAGTTTAGGGTAGTGATTCTCAAAGTGTGGGTCTAGGACCACTGGCATCAGCATCACCTGGGAACTTGTTAGAAGTGCAAATTCATTGGAAACTTTGGAGTAGGGCCCAGCAATCTGTGTTTCCACAAGCCCACCAGGGCCTGCTGAGGCTCATTCAAGTTTGAGAACCTCTAGTTTAGGGGAAACACCTTGCATTAGGCAGCAGGAGAGTTTGGATACCAGTTCCATTCCTCCCAAGCTGATTCAGCTTATGAAAAGCACTCATTCTCCTACTTTGTTTCCTTCTGTTGAGAGCAATGGTGGAACCAGGGCTCCTATTTCCTTGCAGATGAAGGCGACATGCAGGGGATCCCTGAGCACTGTGTCTGGGAGGAGGAGCAGTCCGCTAGGTGGAGGGCCATGGTGCTTCTTGTCCAGACCTAGACACTGCCTGTTCCCTGCCACCCAGCCTGCAGGTCCCCAGCCAAGAACAAAACGACGCGTGCTGCCAGTTGGCCTTGCAATGGGAGGTGGCCCAGTGCCAGCCCTTACTAATTGCTAATTTGCACTGAAACAGCAAACAAAGCCCTTCATGTGAATGCCCTGATTATTTGGCCAGTTCTCCCCCACCCAGGGGGCCATCCCCCAAATCTGGAGCCATTCACCCCAGGATTCCAGGAGGCCACTTGGGCCGGGGGTTCTTTCCAGTCCCAAGAAAAGCCAGTTTCTCTCTGCAGCTAATTGGGATTGGGGAGGAGCCTGCTACTTTTCTGTTCTTTTTCTTTCCAACGTTTATGCTTCACCACAAATAAGAGAATATAATGATTTTTTCCCCTGTGGGCAGAGCTTTGGAGACAAAGCAGAGAGGTAGGAAGAGCAAGATCCTCAGCTCATTCACATTCACATTGTAACCTTGTGAATTTCCAAGCTTTTCAGCCTTGCAAAGATTCACTTCCATACCTGTTTCAGGAGTATCCATTGGTGCCTTCCCAGCACTGAGACCTAGGTAGGAATGCCTCCAACTGCAAGTCATGGTCCAAGGACATCCAAGTCTCCCCAGGGAGTCTGTTAACCCTGGTTTCACTTTCTCATGGCTCAACTCCCGCGTCCGCTTTCTCTTTCATTCTCTCCCATCACCCTGATGCACAAAGTGCCATTCCTTCACCAAGTCAGCAAGAAAAGAGGAATCCACAGGTTCCAAGCATTCTGCAATCTTGCATAGACAGAAAACTGGCAGGGGTTGGAGAGGGTGGAGGAGTTGAGTCGGGTGGCATTTCCCACCCTCTGACTACGCAGCCCCTGCACCCAACCCTGTCACATGCAGCTCCCCCAGGTCTCTAGAATTTTCAGAGCTGATCAGGCCATTCTTCCAGCAAGGGTGACTGTGTTTCTCAGAGGAACTTGGTTCCAAGAGCATGAACTTTTTTTCATCTTGTTACGTCTCATCAATGAGAGTGGACTAAGTCCCTTTGTTTTGAAAACTTATGTTTTAGTGGAAGGAGAAGAAAAAAACCCACATAAATGAGTAATTATAGAATGTGTTAGGTGGTGATAAGAGCCAGTGAGTTTGGATTTGGACAGCCTCTCTTGTACTTTTTATTTTGCATACCACTACCATGAAAGCTCCAGGAGACAATATTTTTTAAGAGTAGCTTTATTAAGTATGATGGAATATGATAAACTACACATAAAGCATACAATTTGCTAAGTCCTGACAAATGATAGACACTTGTGAAGCCATCATCACCATGGAGATAGTGAACGAATCCGCTGCCCCAAGTTTCCTGTGCCCCCTTTAAATCCTTCCTTTTGCTCCTCCCATCTCCTCCTCATTCCCTCTCATCCTCAGACAACCACTGATCTGTCTCTCACTGCAGATTGCCTTGCATCTTCTAGAATTTTATGTAAGTGGACTCATCTGGTGCATATTCATTTATGTCTGGCTTTCTTTTTAGCATGATTATTTCGATGTTCATCTCTGTTGATGCATTCATCACTAATCCATCTGTTTTTATTGCTAAATGTGTTCTATTTATGGGTATACCACTGTTTGTTTCTCCATTTACCTGTTGATTGACATTTGGATTGTATTATTATCATTATTTTGAAACAGGGTCTCACTCTGTCATGCAGGTTGGAGTGCAGTGGCACAATCACAGCTCACTGCAACCTCTGCCTCCCAGGCTCAAGTCATCCTCCTATCTCAGCCTCCTGAGTAGCTGGGACTACAGGAAAGCACCACCACACCCGGCTAATTTTTGTAGAGACAGGGTTTTACTATGTTGAGGAAGCTGGTTTCAAACTCCTGGGCTCAAGTAATCCTCCCACCTCAGCCTCACAAAGTGCTGGGATTACAGGCATGAGCCACCATGACCAGCCTATTTTTTAAATTATTAAAAATAAAGCTGCTGTAAACATTTGTGCATAAATCTTTGCACAGATGCGTATTTAATTTATCATGGTTAAATACCTAGGAGTGGAATGGCTGAATCATAGGGCAGATGTATGTCTAACTTTTAAAAAAATTGCTGTTTTCCAACGTAATTGTGCCATTTTAGATCTTTACCAGTACTGTATGAGGGCTCCAGTTGCTGCATATTCTTGTCAAAATTTGGTATTAATCAATTTTTAAAATTATAGACACTGTAATAAGCATGTAATAGTGTTTCGCTATGATATAATTTGCATTTCATAATGACTAATCATGTTGAGCATCTTTTCTTGTGTTTATACCATCCAGATATCATCTTGGGTAAAGTGCTTGTTCAAATATTTTGCCAGTTTAAACAATTGGGTTGCTTTTCATAGTACTGTAAATGGACTTTTATTTCAATTTCTGATTGCTAATTGCTAATTATTTAGCGATAAAATTGAATTTTCTATATTGATCTTATATCCTGCAAACTCAAAATAAACTCACTTTACTCCAGTAGCTTTTCTTTTCTTTTTTTTTTTTTTTTTGATATATTGCATCCGATTTGCTACATAAAGGATGATGACATTTGTGAATCAAAATATTTACTCTTTTTTCCCCCATTTGGGTATCTTTCTTTTTTCTTACCTTATTAGAGTGGCTACAACCTCCAGTACAATGATGAGGAGACGAGATTATACCAGAAATCCTTTTCTTGCTCTTGGTCTTAGAAGGAAAACAGTGGACCATTCACCATTAATTTTAATATTGGGTATAATTTTTTTATATATTCTCATTATTGATTGAAGAAGTTATCCTATGCTGACTTGCTGAGATTTTTAAAAATCAGAAATGAATGTTGGATTTTCTAAAATGTGTTTTCTGCATTTGTAATGATGATATTTGTTTTTTTCTGATTTGTTCTGTTAATAATGTGAATTACATTGAGCAATTTTTTAATGTTTTGTTAGGCCATTTCTGCATTGCTATAGAATACCTGAGGCTGGGTAGTTTATAAAGAAAGAGGTTTAATTGGCTCACCATTCTGCAATGTGTTATCTTTTTTTCTAATTTCTTAAGGTAGAAGTTGAAATCATTGATGGTTTGAGGACTTGCTTCTTTTTAAATACAGACATTTTACATTATACATATCCTTCTGAGATTGCTTTAGGTGAGTCCTAGAACTTTTAATATGTTGTGTTCTCATTTTTATTCAATTCAAAATATTTCAAATATCTCTTTTGATTTGCTCTTTTACCCATGGGTTGTTTATCAGTGCATTATTTAGTTTCCAAGTGTTTGGGGATTTTAAAAGACACTTTTCAGTTATTGATTTCTAATTTCTATTTTAATTCTGTTATAGTGAGAGGGCATACTTTTTATGTTTTGAATGAGTTTAAATTTATATATTTATTTATTTATTTTGAGACATGTTCTCACTCTGTCGCCCAGGTTGGAGTGTAGGCAGGATCACAGCTCACTGCAGCCTTGACTTTTTAGGCTCAGGTGATTCTCCCATCTCCGTCTCCATAGTAGCTGGGATTACAGGCCTGTGCCATCATGCCTGGCTAATTTTTACTTTTTTTGTAGAGACAGGGTTTCACCATGTCACCTAAGCTGGCCCCGAACTCCTGTGCTCAACCAATCCACCTGCCTCAGTTGGCCAAAGTTCTGGGATTACAGACATGAGTCACCATGCCCAGCCAAGTTTAAATTTATTGAGACTTGTTTCATGGCCAAGAATATGAACTACTTTGGTTAATATTTTATATGCACTTGAAGTTAATGTGTTCTGCTCTTGTTAAGTACGGTGTTCTCTAAATGTCAATTAGGCTAAGTATGGTTCAAGTAATAGCTATATTACTAATTTTCTGTTTACTTTTTCTATCAATTATTGAGACAGGGGTGTTGAAATCTGACTATTATGGATTTCTCTATTTGTCCATTTGTCTTTTAGTCCTGTCAGTTTTTGCTTAATGTGTTTTGAAACTCTGAGATTATGGGTCTATAAATGCTTAGAAGTTTTGCATCCTCTTAATGAATTTACTCCTTTATCATTATGAAATTACTTTATTTGTTCCTGGTAATATTCTTTGCTGAAATCTACTTCGCCTGATGTTAATATAGCCACCCTAGTTTTCTTTGATTAGTATTAACATGGTGTATCTTTTTCTGATCTGTTACTTTTAACCCTATTTTGTTTTCATATTTAAATATTTTTGCTTTTTGAGGGCGTTATTTTTTAGTTTTCTTTTTTTTCCTTTTGGTGGTAGCATATAGTTAGGTCTTATTTTTTTCCTTATTGGATAATCACTCCCTTTTAACTAGTGTGTTAAATGTCATACATTTAAAAGCATTTGACATTTAATTTGTTTACTGCTATCACTGAGTTTAACTTGCTGCTCATTTGCTATTAGTTCCATCCGTTTATAGATCCTTTTGCCTGGTTTTGGATTAAATGAGTATTTTTAATGATCTCATTTAACCTCTTTTGTTTACTTATTAGATATCACTATGTATATGTGTGCAAATGTGTGCGTGTGTGTGTTTTTAGTGGTTGCTTTAGTTGTTTATATTATTTATCTTTAATAGATCAAAATTTTCCTTGTAAGAACAGTATACCACTTTGTGTATAGCATAAAAACCTTACAACAGTATACTTCTATTTCTTTCCAGTCTTCATGCTATTGTTATTATACATTTGGCTTTTATATATGTTATTAATAAAAACACCACATTAATATCAGTTTTAATTGGAAGAGTTCATTCTTTTAAAAGAGATTTAAATCACAGGAGGAAAACTTTTCCTGTTTATCTACATATTTATAATTTTGAGTGCTCTTCCTTTCTTTGCATAGCTCAGCCATTACCTGATATTATTTTCTTTTTGTCCAAGGGACTTCCTTTAACATTTATTGTAGGGGAAGTCTGCTGTTGAGGGATTCTTTCAGCTTTTGTATGTTTAAAAATATTTCAATTTTATCTTCATTTTTTGAAAGATAGTTTTGCTGGGTATAGAATTCTAGGTTGACATTTCTCTTTTTTTTTCCTATACTCTAAAGATGTTGCTCCAGTGTCTTCTGGCTTCATTATTTCTGACTAACAGTCTGCTTGTAATCCTTATCATGTTTCCTGTGTATATGACATGTGCTCTTTCCTCTAGTTGCTTTCAATGTTTTGTCTTTATCACTGTGATTTATTTATTTATTTATGTTATTTAAAAGTTTTTTGAGACAAGGTCTCGCTTTATTACCCAGACTGGAGTGCAGTGGCAGGATCATGGCTCACTTCACCCTTGATCTCCTGGAATCAAGTGATCCTTTCACTTCAGCTTCCTGAGTAGCTGGGATTATAGTCATGTGCCATTATTCATCACCAATTTCAAAGCAGAAGAGGGAGGTAGAAGCAGTATAATCAAAGATATGACAATATCTCACTATGTTGCCCAGGCTGCTCTCAAACTCCTGGGCTTAAGCAAACCATCCTCTTTGGCCTCCCAAAGTGCTGGAATTACAGGTGTGAGCCACTGCACCTGGCCTATCACTGGTTTTGAGCAAGTAAGTTTATGATGTTTCTTAGTGTTGTTTTATTCAGGATTTTTGTGCTTGTCCTGTGCTGAGCTTCTTGGATATGTGAGTTTATGGTTTTAACCAACTTTGGAAGTTTTTGGCTATTATTCCTTCAAATACTTTTTCTTCCCATTTTTTCTATCTCCTTTGTTTCATGATTCCAGTTATGCATTTCTACTTTTGGGGAGAAGGGTTCTTTTACTCTCCTTGTGTCCATTTAAATAGCTTCTGTTAAATCTTAAATTTAACAAATTATTTCTTCCATGGTATCAAATCTGTCCTCAATCCCATCCAGTGTATTTTTTATCTTAGAAGTACTTTTAACCCCCAGAAGTTCAATTTGGGTATTTTAAATATCTTTTGTGTTGCTTCTTAATATGCTCAATCTTTCATCTACATTTTTGAATACATAAAATACAGTGAGAATAATTGTTTTGATGCCCTTGTCTATTAATTCTACAACTCATGTCATTTCTGGGTCCGTTTCTATTGGTTGCTCTTTCTCTTCATTATATGTTATATTTTCCTACTTTTTTTCATGCCTGGTAGCTTTTTAGTCGATGACAGGCATTGTAAATTTTACCTTGTTGGGTGCTAGATATTTTAGAATTGCTATATTTTTGTGTTTCCTTTGGGATACAGGCAAGTTACTTGAAAACAGTTTAATTATTTTGGTTATTTCTTTTAAGCTTGTGAGGTGAGACCAGACCATCATTTAGCCTAGGGTAAATTTCTCTCCACTACTGAAGTAGTATATTTCTGATTTTTCTACTGGATGTTCCACATATAATAAGGTTTTCCACTCTGGCTGGAGGGAAGAGGAACTCTTCTCATACTTAAGTAAGCTCCAGAGATTGTTCCCTCTAATGCTTTCTAGTGGTTCTTTCCTTAGTCTCAGGTATTT
Organism: Rhinopithecus bieti; assembly: GCF_001698545.2. Lineage (NCBI taxonomy): Eukaryota > Metazoa > Chordata > Mammalia > Primates > Cercopithecidae > Rhinopithecus > Rhinopithecus bieti. Next base: position 487,599 of record NW_016828707.1, on the reverse strand, counting down.
TTCTTTTATTCCCTACTTTTTCTTATTCCTCTTTTGTAATGTCCTTTGTGGATTCTACCTGCTTTCACTTCCCTGGACTCTCAGTTCCATCACTTCCACTCAAGGCAATCCCTGGGCTCCATCTGGGCTACTGCTTTCCCTGTCACTTCATGGGAATTCTCCCCAGGCTGGGTGTGGTCGGCAGGAAAATGGCTGCCTAAAGATTTCCATGCAGTGAGGTGATTTGGATTTGTGTCCCCATTCAAATCTCATGTCACATTGGAGGAGGGGCCTGGTAGAAGGCGATCGGATCATTGGAGCAGATTTCCCCCTTGCTGTCCTCATAACAGTGAGTGAGTTCTTAGGAGATTTGATGGTTTAAAAGTGTGTGGTACTTTCCCCTTCATGCTGTCTCTGTCTCTTGCCACCACATAAAGAAAGTGCTTGCTTCCCCTTTGCCTGCTGCCGTGATGGTAAGTTTCCTGAGGACTCTTAGTCATGCTTTTTGTTAGGCCTGCAGAACTGTGAGTCAATTAAACCTCTTTTTGTCATAAATTGCCCAGTCTCAGGTAGTTCTTTATAGCAGTGTGAGGATGGACAAATAGAGATGGCAAAGGGGAATTAAGGTTGCAGATGGAACTAAAGTTCTAATCAGTTAACCGTAAAAAGAGAAGCTTATCCTAGTTTTTTTGGGTAAGCCTTTGAATAATCACAGGATTCTTCAAAGCAGAAGAGGGAGGCAGAAGCAGTATAATCAAAGACATGACAATATGAGAAGAACGTGGTCCAGCATTACTGACTGAAGCTAGAGGTATAGGGCCACAAGCCAAGAAATGTGGGCAGTCTCTAGAAATTGGAAAAAGCAAGAAAATGATTCTCCTCTACAGCTTCTAGAAGGGAATGGAGTTCTACCAACACCTTGGTTTTAGCCCAGTGAGATCCATTGGATTTCTGACCTCCTAAACTGTAAGATAATCAATTTTGTTATTTATGCCACTAATATTGTGGTGATATGAGACACCAGCAATAGGAAACTATAATACATGTTTGGTACCACAAATGGGGTGCTGCTACAAGAAACACTTAAAAATGTGGAAGTCGCTTTGAAATTGGGCAATTGGTGGAGTTTGGAAGAATTTTCAGGAGCATGATAGATGAGGCCTGAATTGTGCTGAACCCACTCTCAGTAGAAACAGGGATCTTAAGAACTCGGCTGGTGAAGACTCAGGATCAAGTAAGGGGCACAGCAGGGAAAACCTATATTGTCTTAGAGAATATCTAAATCATCATAAATAGGCTGTTGGTAGATGGGTGCTGCTAGAGAAGACTCAAAAGGAAGTGAGGAGCATGTTATTGGGAACTGGAGTAAAGTGAGTCCTAGTTACAGAGCAGCAGAAAACTTAGTGGAATTGTGACCAACCATTATTTGGAAAGCAGAACTTGTAGACTATGAAATTGGACATTTAGCTGACAAAATTCCAATCAGAGTTGAAAGTCTGAACATTACCCCCAACATATTCCCTCCCACACCTTCCCAATTGATCCCTGCCCCCACATCTGTAAAGGTAACCTCTGTTTCCTCAACTATAGATCAGATTAACTTGTTTTAAAACTTTATATAAATGGAATCATCTAATATGTACTCTTGTGTAAGGCTTCTTTCACTCACATCATATTTTGGAGATTATCTGTGTTTGTGGGTGTATTGGCAGTTCATTTTTTTTTCTTGAGTAGTATATCATTGTTTAAATACCACCACTTGTTTACCTGCTTTCCTATGAATGGACTGTTTCCAGTTTTGGCTATCATGAATAAAGCTGCTGTAAACATTCATGAGCATATGTTTTCATTTTTATTATTTCATCTTTAAGTTATGATGTTAATTGGGGAAACAGCAGGGCCTTGAGAATTGGAAATGGACACATGGGCAGATTCCAATGACAATGAAAACTTTGAACTTCTAGACTTTGCCAAGCTTCCTTTGCCAGCAGAAGCAGCACTCCTCCCCTGTCTGAGGAGGTTCGCCTCCTGTTGCTTGCAACTCCAGTGAGATTCACTGAGGTTGTTGCTGATTGGGGGACTGCCAACCCTCCTCAAGACCTCCTGCAAAAACACTTTATTGCATCTAAGCCAATAACAACCCTCAAATTCTGTCATTATCCAGTGGGCCGGGGCAAATTGTGACCAGGGAGAAAGAATCACACATAACAAGACAAAGTCCAGGATGCTTCCAATGTATGTAAGAGACTCAAAACACACCACATTATTTTTGCTCATTAAGGAATCAGTATAAATTTGGTATTAAGATAATTTGATATTTTAGAGTGGTAGTCTTTTGACTCCAATTAAATATACAGTTCAATAATTGATTTATATTTGTGATTTTAAGTGGAAATCTTACTAAGCTTATATATATAATATATATAAAATATTATAAGATATATATCTTATATATAAGATGTAGATATATATAAGATATATATCTTATATCTGTAAGATGTAGATCTCATATCTTGTAGATGTCATATCTATGATATAAGATATAGATCTCCTATCTTATATATCTCATATGTATATCATGTATCTATACTTCACTATTTATGTAACTTTATCTGATGTATAAGAATTACTTCAGTACTGGGAAGAGTTGTCAGATCACTGAGATATTTAAAAGCAAATTGAGTGTAAGCAATTTATAAATGTAATTCAAAGTTTTGAAGATGTTTAATTATTTGATTTGGTTAGTGGGATCCAGCATTATTTTTGGATCCCTTATAAGTGATTAATTGCTGGGCATAGAACCAGCTTTTAAAACACTAATAGAAAATGATAGTGGCTCATCAAAATCCGTGTCTTTTGCTCCTTGGTGGACACTATGTTTCCCTATCTCGTGGCAGTGAAATTAGCCAAGTAACTGAGTTCTAGCCAAATGGAATTGAGCACAAGTGATGTGGCCATTTTCCTTCTTGGCGGACGAAAACCTCTCACAGGCCTTCCTCCCTCCTACTGGCTGGAATGGAGATGATGAAGGCAACTTTGCCAGCAACTAGTTGGAGGGGGCAAAGCCTTGGTCAACTTGGGTCCCTGAGTGGCTTCATCAAATAAGGGGCATTCCCACATCCATTTTTCACTTGTGCTATTTTGGCACCACTGAGGCTGTTACATAAGCAAGAAATACACTTCTATTGTGTTGGGCTACTCCACGTTTAAGACTCCTTGTTACCTAGCCTTCCCTGATGAATACATTAACAGAATACCAAAGCCTAAGAGACAATTAGGTGTTGGTGAGCCAGGCACTGCAGCACATGCCTATAGACTGAGGCAGAAGGATCTCTTGAACCCAGAAGTTCAAGGCTATAGTGTACTATGAATGCACCTGTGAGTAGCCACTGCACTCCAGTCTGGGCAATATAGCAAGACCCTATCTGCCTAAAAAAAAAGATTAGGTGTTAGAGTTTGTATCTTTGTGAAAAGCAAAGCAAACTTCTGCTCAGACTTTTCTTAGCACAAGAATTACCTTTTGCAAAGCTTCACATTGGTAGTGATTTTTCACTTGGGAGCTCATATCTAACAGAGCTGTTGTGGAATATCACTTTTTTCTTCTTCTCTAGTCTCACTTCTGATTTTCTCCCATGACAGATCTAAACCCTGTTGTAAGGGAGTTCACAGATCAAGCATAATGTTGAGGAGAATGTTAAAACAAAATCTATTTCAATTTTTAAAAGTAATGTGTACTCAAAACATTTGGAAAACATAGAAAAGTCAGAAAAATATCATAGAAAGTCAACCACTGACAATATTCCCGTACTCAGTATTTCAAGTTATTTTTTATTTTACATAGTTGATATCATATTATATACAAAAGGTTATTCTTTTTTTTCTTTTTTATTTCTTTTTTTGAGACAGGGTCTCACGCTGTTGCCCAGACTGGAGTGCAGTGGTCCAATCTCAGCTCATAGCAACCTCCGACTCCTAAACTCAAGCGATTCTCCTGCCTCAGCTTCCTGAGTAGTTGGGATTATAGGTGCATGCCACTACTGCCCAGCTAATTTTTGTATTTTTAGTAAAGATGGGGTTTCACCATGTTGGCTAGGTTGGTCTTGAACTCCTGACCTCAAATGATCCACCCGCCTCAGCCTCAGCCTGGGATTACAGGCATGAGCCACCATGCCTGGCCCAAAAGGTTATTTTTATGTTGTGATTTAAGGAATTTAAAGTCTGGAAACAAGTTGGAAATAGATTCAGGAGTCGGACAGATCTTAGCTTCACTACTGGAGGGGAGAATTCAGCTTGATTTCGCCACCATACCCAGGCCTGCTGAGGCCTGCCTTAGGGCCCTCTATGGGGAGATTTTACCTATAGCAGGACATTCACCTGGCCAACTGCAAGGTGAATCACCACTTCACGTACGTTGGAGGCTTCAGAAGTGAAAGAGAGATGGAAGACACAGGAAAGTAGTTTTGAAGAAATTGACATACCCACTTGAGAAAAGTAGATGAATGCATGGCAGCCTCTCACTGCTTAAAAAGTCTGCCTCTGCTGTTATTTTTTTTATTTTTTTTTTATGTTTGACTGATGACAGCTTTTAAGTCTCACCCACCCTTTCCTTATCTGGGCAAACTGATTAAAAAAAAAAAAACTGGGTTCTCTCTCCATTGGCATTGGTGGGAGGTTTAACTAGGTAAGCCCTTGCCCACAGTGCACAGGAACCTCTACCCAGCCCAGCACCCTAGCCACAATGAAATCCCCAAGCTAGTCTCCTTTTTCCAATCTCTCAAGCCATTTTTGGACCTGTTGGAAAGGCCTGTCTGGCTTTCCCCAGAGACATCCATGATGTCAGTAACAAACCTTTTGATACCCTTGGGGCATTCATGTGACATCATCAGCCTTAACCTTTGACTGTCTTGGCTGGGGGCCCATGTGCTCTGCAGATGACCCTACAAGTGCCATCTCATCTATCAAATAAATCATTTCTGTATGCGTGCACATTTATTTATTTGCTAACTGACACTACCCTCAGCAATGCTGTGTGTAAAGACATCTCTGGACCTGCAGTTATCCTGTTCCCTTAGGATAACTCATTAGAAAGGGGAGTACATAGAGGAAAGGCTGTGCTCATTTTAAGTTTCCTGAGATGTATTGGCGAATAGCTTTTCAAAAGGTTGAGCCACATCTCAAGGGAACCGGACAGTATGGCAATCATGAGTGTGCTGTGAAGACCTCCAAGACAAGGAGCTATGGACCAAGGGCCCCAGTGGCTGCTCTCTGAGAGTCTGGGAGAAGCTGAAGTTCCCTGACAGTGACTTTGGTTTGAAGACGCGACAGTGGCTTTGCTCAACCCTCTCTAGGCTGCACCTCTAGGGCACTTCCACCAACCTCCCTTCCCTCTCTCCTTCGTGAGGGCACCTGACCACGTAGTTCCTCAGCCTTCCCTGTGTCCTCTTGCAGGTGTTTCCCCTAACAAAAGAGGAAGGTGTTTCCCCTTTGCACATTTCATCCCATCTGGGCATCTGCTTCTTAGAGTATCTGGACTAACACAGAGGGAGGAGTGGGCAGAGTAGCAGCTCAGAATCTGAACTCCTGAATCCCAGGCCCAGCTCTGCTTCTCCCTAGCTGTGGGAATGTGGCCAGTTGACCTTCCCTCTGAGTTCTTCTCAGTTCCTACCTCTGAAGGATAGGGATTCATGAAACATGTTTGACAATGTTGCTGTGAAAACAGTGAAACTCTGAATATGCAATGCACACACACGGCCACCTTTTCGTTCCCTCACATTTCATAGAAAATCTGGCCTGTTTAAACATGTACAAAGGTATACATGGCACAGAGGCACCCATGTGCCCAAGATTCAGGGTGAACCTGAGCTGTCACTGCAGGCACCTCCTGATGGGAAACTGTAGAATGTCGCCTTCCAAGTGTCAATCTTGGCCCATGCTTTAGTGACTCATGGGAACTCAGGCCAGACTCCGCCCTGGGCGCCTGGTCTGTGTGAGTCAGGAACACAGATCTTAGCCCATGGCCTTTGGCTCATATCTGGACAGCTGACCTAGGGTGGGGTTTCTAGGAGAGATTGTTTGGAAGACAAGACCACATGGCGAGAAGATTCGGCAAGTCCCTGAAATCTGAACAAGCACAGTCAGGCTAACAGAATCTGTACTGGAGGTAGGGCAGGGACCTATCCCGAAGAATTATTCCAATGACTCTAAATCTCAGGCTGGGAGGCTTTTGGCAAGTCACTCTGAAGCTTGAGTTTTAAGTCTGTGGCCAGAGACGTATTGTTATAAAGGATATTACAAAGGAACAGGTGAAGAGATGCATAGGCTGAGATATGGGGAACGGGGCCCAGAGCTTCCATGCCCTCTCCAGGTGCATCACCCTCCAGGAACCTCTATGTGTTCAACTCTCCTGAAGCTCTCCTAACTCAGTCCTTTTGTTTTTTTATGGAAGCTTCATTACATAGCCATGATTGATTAAGTCATTAGTCATTGGTGATTAAGATCACTTTTAACCCCTCTCTCCTTTCTGGAGGTGGGGGTTGGGGGGCTGAAAGATCCAATCTTCTAATCTTGCCTTAGTCTTTCCAACCCCCGTCCTGAAGCAACCTAGGGCTGCCAGCCACCAGTCAACTCATTAGTATATAAAAAGGCACATCACTTTGACGATTCTAAGGATTTTAGGAGTTGGATGCCAGGACTCTGGGATGAAGACCAAGACCAAATACATATTTTACAACATCACAAGGGGTCTTATCAAAGGGCTTGAGAGCATGGGCTCTCTTCTGCCCATGTGAGGACAGCATCTATCCCTTTTGCCCTTCCACCCTGTGTGGACACAACAACAGGGCGCCATCTTGGAAGCAAAGAATAGACTCTCAGCAGACACTGAATCTACCAGCACCTTGATCTTGGATTTCCCAGCCTCCAGAACTGTGAGAATACATTTCTATTGTTTATAAATTACCCAGTCTCAGGTATTTTGTTATAGCAGAACAAACAAACTAAGACACTATCATCTATCTTTTAATTATTTTTAATAATAAGAAATTTGAAATCCATCACCGTAACAAAATCTAACACGTTTCTGTCTCCTCCCGCCTCAAACATTCAGCCAGCCAGAGACAGAGGGACTTCATGGTTTTCTTTTTGGTGCTTTTAGGCATCACGAGGGATCTGAGGGTGGCTATAATATAGCTGTTAGATGGCTCTGTGGGTACGGTTATGTATTTTTGGCACAAAGTCTTTGTCAGTGATGCATATTTCAACTAAATATTTCAACTTCTTCAAACTGTGTGCATTTTCCATTTTGCTGAATATTGCCAGTTACTCTCAAGTCACTGCATAAGCATACCTTTCTGGAATTGTGCAGAAGTTCCCATCTGCAAACATTCCATCCACACCACTGTTATCAGGCTTAATATTGTTTGCCTATCTGGTGACAGTAGTATAGTATTGTCATTGCTTGATCTTGTGGTTTTATGATTCCTAGCAAGAACGAGCATGTTTTTGTATGTTTATACACCATTTGGACTTTCTGTTCTGTGAATTGTCTCTCATATATTTTGTCCATTTATTTTCTATTATGCTTTCTGTCTTTTTCTCAAGGGCTTAAAAGCATTTTAATTTGTTGCCTATTCTAAAGGTTATAATATGTTCTCTCAAGCTGTCTTTTACATTTTGTGGTGCTTTTTGTCTTACATGCATTAAATTTCCATGTAGTCACAGTTATTCATATGTTTGTGATTTGTGGTTTTTATTGTTATAAAATACACATCACATAAAACTTACCATTTTGAACATTTTAAAGTCTATAGTTCTGTGCCATTAAGTATATTCACGTTGCTGTGTAACCATCACCACCATCCATCTCCAGAACTTTTTCATCCTCCCCAATTGAAACTCTTTCCCCATTAAATGCTAACTCCCCATTCCCCTTCCCCTATCCCCAGTACCCACCATTCTACTTTTTGTCTCTATGAACTGACTATTTTAGGTACCTCGTTTAAAAGTGGTATTATAAAATATTTGTCTTTTTTAATTGGCTTATTTAACTGAGCATAAGGTCTTCACAGTTCATTTATGTTGTAACGTATATCAAAATTTCCCTTCTTTTTAAGACTGAGTAATCTTTTAGTGTGTGTGTGTGTGTGTGTGTCTGTGTGTGTGCGTGTGTGTGTGTTTACCACATTTTGTTTATCCCTCGTCCATTGATAAACAGTTGATATAGTTTGGTGTCCCCATCCAAATTTCATGTTGAACTGTAATCCCCACATGTTGAAGGAAGGCCTGGTAGGAGGTGATTGATTCATGGGGGCAGACATCCCCCTTACTGTTCCAGTGAGTGAGTTCTCATGAGATCTGGTTGTTTAAAAGTTTGTAGCACTCCCCCCTCATCTCTCTCTTTCCCCTGCTGCCATGTGAAAAAGGTGCTTCCCCCTTGCCTTCCACCTTGATTATAAGCTTCCTGAGGCCTCCTAGCCATACTTCTTGTTAAGCCTATGGAACTGTGAGTTGTAATTAAACCTCTTTTCTCAATAAATTACCCAGTCTCAGGTAGTTCTTTATAGCTGTGTGAGAACAGACTAATACAGAAAATTGGTACCAGGAAAGTGGGGCGTTGCTGTAAAGATACCTGAAAATGTGGAAATGACTTTGGAACTGGGTAGTGGGCAGAGGTTGGAACAGTATGGAGGGGCCAGAAGAAGATGGGAAGATGTGGGAAAGTTTGGAACTTTCTAGAGATTTGTTGAATGGTTGTGACCAAAATGCTGATAGTGATATGGACAATGAAGTCCAGGCTTCAATGAGGAACTTATTGGGAACTGGAGAAAAGGTCACTCTAGCTATTCTTTAGCAAAGAGACTGCCAGCATTTTCCCCCGTCCTAGAGATCTGTGATACTTTGAACTTGAGATAGATGATTTAGCATAACTGTCAGAAGAAATTTCTAAGCAGCAAAGCATTCAAGAGGTGACCTGGCTTTTTCTAAAAGTGTACGCTCATATGCGTTCACAGAGGTAGTCTAAAATTGGAACTTCTGTTTAAAAGGGAAGCATAGGGTAAAAGTTTGGAAAATTTGAGGCCTAATCATGTGCTAGAAAAGAAAAACCCATTTTGCAGGGAGAAATTCAAGCTGCTGGCTGCAGAAATTTGCATAAGTAAAGAGAAGCTGAATGTTAATCACCAAGACAATGGGGAAAATGTATCCAGGGCATTTCAGAGACCTTCAGGGCAGCCCCTCTCATCACAGACCTGAAGGCCTAAGAGGGAAAAATGGTTTTGTGGGCTGGGCTCAGGGCCCTGCATCTCTGTGCAGCCTCAGGATATGGCATCCTGCATCCCAGTGCTCCAATTCCAGCTGTGGCTAAAAGAGGTCAAGGTACAGCTCAGGCTATTGCTTCAAAAAGTTTAAGCCCCAAGCCTTGGCAACTTCCATGTGGTGTTGGGCCTGTGGGGGCACAGAAGGCAAGAGTTGAGGTTGGGAGCCTCTGCCTAGATTTTTGAAGATGTATGGAAATGCCTAGATGTCCAGGAAGGAGTCTGCTGCAGGAGTGGAGCCCTCATGGATAACCTCTGGTAGGACAGTGTCAGGGGGTGCAGGTGGGGAAATGTGGGGTTGGAGCCCCCACAGAGAGTGCCCACTGGTGTCCGGCAGGGGTCGCGGGGTCCTCTGATGCAGCAGGCACCCCTCGCTCTCACCTCCTGTGGTTGTCAACTCACGGACGGCCCCCTCCGCGGTGGTGGGGATGCTGTCCCGGCGGCCCGTCGTGCTGCCCTCTCGGGGTTTGCACGAGCGCTGGCTCTGCCTGGGCCTTTGTGGTGCTCCTGGAGGAGCACCTGGTGGAGGGTTCCAATTTCTCCACCTTCTCACCAACACTTGATTTTTCTGTTTTTATTTTTTTAAATAATAATCATCCTAATGAGTGTGCAGTGGTATCCTGGTTTTGATTTGCATTTCCCTAATGATTAGTGATGGTGAGCATCTTTTCATGTGTTTATTGGCCATTTGTATATCTTTTTGGGAGAAATGTCTATTCAAGTCCTTTGCCCATTTTTGAATCGTGCTGTTTCTTTTTTGTTGTTTTTGAGTTCTAGGGGTTTTTTTTTTTTTTTTTTTTTTTTTTTGAGACGGAGTCTCGCTCTGTTGCCCAGGCTGGAATGCAGTGGCCGGATCTCAGCTCACTGCAAGCTCCGCCTCCCGGGTTTACACCATTCTCCTGCCTCAGCCTCCTGAGTAGCTGTGACTACAGGCACCCGCCACCTCGCCCGGCTAGCTTTTTTGTATTTTTTAGTAGAGACGGGGTTTCACCATGTTAGCTAGGATGGTCTTGATCTCCTGACCTCATGGTCTGCCCGTCTCGGCCTCCCAAAGTGTTGGGATTACAGGCTTGAGCCACCATGCCCAGCCTGGAGTTCTTTATTCTGGATTTAAATCCCTTATCAGATATATAATTTGCAAAATTTTTCTCCCATTTTATGAGCTGCCTTTTTACTCTGTTGATAGTGCTCTTAGATACACAAAACCTTTTAATTTTGATGAAATACTGCTTATCTATTTTTTCTTTTTTAGATTGTGCTTTCAAGTTCATATCCAATAAATCATTGCCAAATTCAATGTCATGAACTCTCCTCCTCCTTTTTTGCATTTTAAGGTATCTTTACCCTCAATAAACTTTTATTTTAAAGTGTCTTTTTTTGTATTTAATCTTTTGTTGAGGAAAAGTATATTTTTATGAATGAAATGAGTAAGGGATCCAATGTATTTAATTTCATAAGGCTTCCTGATTGTTACAAACCATTTCTTGAATAATACTTTTTCTCCAATGATTTGTAATGCTAGCTTTGTACCTATATATGGGAGTGGGGAAGTCTACCTCTCTCATGCTCTTTATTCATTTTTACTAATCTATATCTTACCCCTGGGTCAACACTACACTGTCATTAATACAGTATATAATAAGTTTTGCTCTCTGGTCGGGCCTGTTCCCCTTTGTGGAGAAAAGAGCTCATATAGCAGACCTGACACTGCTCTCTTTAGAAAGTCCTGCTTACAAAGTTGGCCCTGAATGATGTCTGGGAACCTGGATTTGGGGATGATTGCAACCATTTCCAGAACTGATAAGAGTGGCTCACTGTGCCTAAACCATTTGTGCAAACAGTAGGTTCATGTTGACCACCTGCTTTACTTCCAGGAGTCTGGAAGTTCGGTGCATGTCAGGCAGAGGGGGCCATGTATCCAGCCTGCAGTAAAAACTCTAGACGGTGAGTCTCAGTGGCCTTCCCTGATAGATATACTGTCATAGCTCATTGCTGGAAGAATGAATGAAGTGAGTCCCATGAGACTCTACTGGGAGAGGACCCTTAGAAACTTGCACCCAGTTTCCTCTGGACTTTGCCCCTGTGCCTTTTCCCTTTGATAATTTTGCTTTGCATCCTTAACTGGCATAAGTTATAGCTTTGAGGGTGACCACATGTCAAGTCCTGTGAGTCTCCTGGTGAATCATTAAATCTGGGGTGGTCTTGGGACCCTGAATACACCCTTTCTCCTTCTCTGGTGCCTCTTTCTTCTTCCTTTTATTCAACAATATCTTGGTTATCCTCATGTCTTCATTTATTTTTATGACTCACAATTCTCAAGGATTCAGTTGACATCTCATTGCATTTGCCAATAAATCCAGGGGTGGAAGGAGATCAATACATATGTCTATGCCAAATATTGTGTGTTCATTCTCACTACCAGCCTCACCGTCCTGAGCTCTTCCCTGTGCCTCTGGATCACAGAGCCTGAAAACTACATTTCCCAGACTCTGTTGTTCATGGGCCCAATGAGAGTCCATCATGCGAGGCACCGGCATGAGGTTGGAGGGAGGAAGTGAAGGCCTCTTTCTTCTCTCTGGGACTCTGTGTGTATTGCAAAGCACAGACATGGAGTTTTGACCACAACTTTGAGCATCTTTTTGAGAAGCACTCACATTGGGCTCCAGTGTCTGCCCTGTGATCCCAGAAACCTCAGAATTCCTGACCGTGCCCTTCCTGGGTTTTGCTCCCTCAGCTTTCCAAAGACTATGAAAACCTCTAATTCTGTATCATGTCTCTTCATCCTTAGAGTTCCCAGAATGGTTTCTCTTTCCCTGGCCAGACCTTAACTAATATTGTTAAATCAAGTTTAGCCTAAAGCTGCCTCCTTATATATTCTAAGTTCAGTCTAAAGGTTTCTCTGTACATAATAAACTGCAACTGAATTAGATGTGTAAACAGTGTAAACTAACCTACTCTAGTGCCAGTCACTGTGTTTGGGCAAATTAAAGACAGCCAACTGTTCAAACTGTTCAAACTCTTCAAATAAGGCAAATGCCAACCTATAACCAATCTAGCTGTTTCGGTGCCTCAATTCTATCTTCTGTAGGTCACTTTCCTTTTTCTGACCATAAATATTCTTCCACCACATGGCTGCACTGGAGTCTCTGAGCCCACTGTGCAAATCACTCTTCGTTCAATTAAACTCTTTTAATTGTCTACGGTTTTGCTTTTAACAATATAACACCAGCTAGGCACAGTGGCTCATGCCTGTAATCCCAGCACTTTGAGAGGCTGAGGTGGGTGGATCACTTGAGGTCAGGAGTTCAAGACCAGCCTGGCCAACATGGCGAAACCCCGTCTCTACTAAAAATACAAAAATTAGCTGGACATGGTGGCACCTGCTTGTAATTCCAGCTACCTGGGAGGCTGAGGCAGGAGAATGGCTTAAACTCAGGAGGCGGGGGTTGCAGTGAGCTGAGATCCCAACAATGCACTCCAGCCTGGGCGACAGAGTGAGACTCCGTCTCAAAAAAAAAAAAAGAATTTGACACAAGATTTTTGTGGGGACACAGATCCCAAACGTATCACTGCTTATGCCTAAATCCCTGTCTTGGCTTGAAAGAAACCCACACTAAAATATGCATTTACTCAGAAGCCATAATAACAATAGCTACTATTACTGGATGCTTACCATATGCTGAGCATGTGGTTATGCTGAACAAACAGTATCTCCCTTAATTCTCCCAGAATTCCCATGGTGCACTTACTTTATGAACAAGGAAACCAAAGCACAGAGAGTTGAAATAACTTGCTTGAAGTCAGAAAGCAAGGACCTGGCAGATCCTGGGTTTTAACCCAGGACTCTCCAACTCCAAATTTTTGAACTTGCCCCACCCCTACTCTGATGTCAAAATCCATATCATTCCACAAGTATGTTGTGTGACTTTGGTTGCGTCATTTTAAATCTCTGAACTCGCCTGGGTCTGAACTGATCTCAAAATCTCTTTCTAGCATTAGCAGATGATAGCCCCGTGACTCCAGGATGCAGATCACCTTCCAAGTGTCCCTTCCGCAGTGGTTTGCATGGAACAAAGGACATAGTTCCACCTCCAGTTCTACAGCCCTTGCAGATCCCCTACACCATGGCTGTCTCACTGATAAAGGCCAGAGCCCAAGTCTGGAAATCCACAATCCACACAGAAAGATGGAAGGAGCCTGGGAAGAGGGAATGAGCTCCCTCCGTGAGGCCCAGGGGCACGAGGAGCCCCTTACTGTTCCAGCCCCACAAGGGATGGCTTTATGCTTCCTGCAGAGGGTAGCCTTGCAATGTGCATAAATTAAGCACGGTTCAGTCTTTATTGCCATGCAAAGCCTTGGGAGGACTGTTTTATATGTCTCTGTTTGCATGGCGTTACCATCATATAGGCTGAAATTAATTCCACCAGACGGGCTGCTCACAAGCAGAGCCAAGAATTTCCTGGGAAGGAGTTAGGTCTGACTTTGGCAGCCGCTGTGTGCAGTGATAAAGGCCTCTCAGACGGTCTCACACAGCCGGGGCATCCAAGGGTATTATATTCTTTGGCCCCCGAGGGCTATTTCTCCCTCTTCCAGAAAAATGGGTGTGGAGTATGGACTTGGAGTCAAGGCTGATCACAGATGGGAAATGGACCCTGGCATTCTCCCTCATCCCCTGGATCATTTGATCGATGAGGCTAGCGAATCCCAAACAGGCCAGTCATCACCCCTGTCTCCAAGCACCAGAGCCATCGGGTCTGACTTCTGGGCTGGCTCCTCTGTCCTGAAACCAGACTATTGCCCACAGGAGATGGTTCCCTGAGCCCTGTGGCCTTGTTTCTGCCTTGGGTTGTGTTGATCCTTTGTTTTGCAAAGAACTTCTAACATGTTGTCCTATTTGAGGCCCCCCAGAGGCGGGGAAGTAGGGGAGGTGATGTTATTAGGCATGCTAATCATCATTATGATAATCACCACCATTTACCAAGCATTTCCCTCTGTACCAGCCCCCTTGGAAGCACTTTACACCCATGAACACATTGCTCTGCAGAGAGACCCAGAGAGGAGAATGAAATGACCCAGGGCAGAGACACTCCCAGGGAATCTGCTCTGTGCCAGCCTCCTCCCCAGAAATTTCACAATCCAGAACTGTTGCAAAGTTTGCAGCTTGCCAAACATACTGTGTTAATCTCCATCCCTTTGCTTATGCTCTTCCATTTATGTGTCTAGCATTCCCTGGAAAATGCCTATTCATCCCTCAAAACCCAGCTCAGGATGCGTTTCCTTCTGCAAGCCCTGTTGTATCTCCCCAGGCTGATTGCATCTCCTTTCAACTAGCATGTATTGGTAAGATTTCAAAAACAGTAAAAAACTCTTGTCTGCACAGGAGCTTAGGTTAGCGGCTGCTGAGTCTAGTCCCTCTTCAGAGCCACTCCCCTCCCTGACTGTCCCAGCCATCTTCCTCACTCTCCATAATCCTGTTGGGTTTGGCCAAGGGGCGACATCCACAGATCTGAATGGGGGAGAAGAGTGGGGGTGGATATTGGTTCCCCTAGCTCCCTCTCTGTGTGTTGTATGCACTAGGTGTTTTGTTTTCTGTATTCAGATTATTTGACCTCTGAGGCCTCGCTAATTCTGAAGGGTCTGCCCCTCCCAGGGCAGGCCAATCTAGAAATGGTCAACAATTCACTCAAGAGTGTGCTTTACAAATGCCAACCCACAGATCCAGAACCCACACCCTCCACCTCCTCCCCTGTGGAGCTGTCACACTCCACCTGCCCTGTTCACCCCAGGGCTGGGAACACAACGCAGGGCAGTAACTCTGTGCCCCAGATCAGCTAAAATTATTCAAACCAGCAATCCTAAGCCTGCCTGCCTTGTCTCTTTTTTCCTTCCCATCAAAACCTCAATGAAGGCTCTTGCCTACCATCTCCCCTCCCTGTCTCCTGACCCACCCAGATGTTTCCCCCGTGGATCTTCATAGCATGGTGAGCCCTTTCTTATTGGGAACTCTAAGGAACAAATGATCTTTTCAGTGCCAGTCCTCTCCCAATCTGCTGGCCTTTTCATACCTAAATAATAATACTATGGCAGGGCGCAGTGGCTCACGCCCACAATGCCAACACTTTGGGAGCCCAAGGCGGGTGGATCACCTGAGGTCGGGAGTTTGAGACCAGCCTGACCAACATGGAGAAACCCCGTCTCTATTAAAATACAAAATTAGCTGGGCATGGTAGCATGTAATCCCAAATACTTGGAAGGCTGAGGCAGGAGAATCGCTTTAACCCAGGAGGCAGAGGTTGCGGTGAGCCGGGATCTCACCATTGCATTCTAGCCTGGGCAACAAGAGCAAAACTCTGTCTCAAAATAATGATAGTAATAATAATACATACATACATACATGAACACATGAGGTTGCTTAGGGCTGGTTGCTTCTGTCTGCTGGAACCCCACTGCTCTGGCCCGTTGCTCCCACCTTGTTCTTCTGTCTCTGTTCCAGTGACCACCCCCTCACTCCCCATCAGGCCTAGGAGCAGTGACACCACCCCCTGCCCTTAGCCCTTGGGTTCTGCACTGTCTCTTGCTGGTTACCCAAACCTCGCTCACAACTTGATGAGTAGTCTTTGTATTAAAGTCATCTCAGTCACACAGTTTGAGAGTCTCTGTTTCTTGGCAGAGATGGAGCCATGAGCAGACCAGCTGAATACCCTCCTCTCCATCTATCCAACCGCCTTCACTCGCTTGTCTCAAAATCTGCCTCCTGCAGGACTCTTGAGTCCAGCCTCTGCTTCCCGCATCTTGGTGTCCCTGCACAGCAAAGTAATCCCCATCCTGCAGGGAGCTGAGACAAGCAGCAGGATGGGAGGACAGCATTTGGTGGTTGGTCCAATGGAGGGATTGATGGAGGAGTCACAGAGGATGCCCCAGTCTCCAGTGTCACCAGTGGTGGGGCCAGACAGAGAACAGGCTTGTCGGGGAAAGGGATGAATTCATTCATGGTGTACTGAGCTGGAGGGGCCTATGGCATCCACATGGCCAGGCCAGTGAGCCAGGGAAGAGGGGAGTCATGGTGTGGAGAAACCCCCCAGGAACCATGCAGAGAGGAATGGGAGTGGGCCTAGGGGAGCCAGGCTGGCATGTGGAAGCAGCAAGAAGCCACTGCTGGGGCAAAAGGCAGAGAGAGGAGAGGAGAGAAAGGGAGAGGAGAGGAGAGGGCAGAGTCCAAGGGCCAGGCAAGGCAGGCTCTCATGGGGAAGTCCCAGGGACGTGAGCTGAGAGGAGCCTTTGGATTTGCCAACTGAAACATCATGTGGGCCTGTGGTTTTTGCAGCAAGGAGGAGGGGGCAGAGGTGCGTTTGAGCAGGCGAGGATGACCGTCGAAGGTGAGTGAGTCCTGACATGGACGTGCTCAGAGGATAGCCTCGGATACGCGCAGGTGCATGAGAAGCTGTTGAAGGAAAACAAACAAGGGCAGGAGGTGTATTGGGGGCTAGATTGCGTCCCCCTCACCCACATTCACATGTGGAAGCCCTAAACCCCATACTTCAGAGTGTGATTATCATTGTAGATAGGGCCTTTCGGGAGGTGATTAAGGTGAAATGAGACCATCAGCTTGGGGCCCCAATCTGGTACAGCTGTTGTCCTCATAAGGAGAAGAACAGACACCAGAGCCCTCTCTCCTTGAGCATCCACACAGGAAAGGCTGTGTGAGGACACAGCAAGAAGGTGGCAGTCTACAAACCAGGTAGAGAGGCCTTACCAGGAACCAACCCTGTTGCACCTTTATCCTGGACTTCCAGCCTGCCGAACTGTAAGAAAAGAAACTCCTGTTCTTTAAGCTGCCTGGTCTGTGGTGTTCTGTTAGAGCAGCCTGAGCTGACTAATACGACAGGTACGGCCACCTGGCCTGGTCAGGGGCAGGTGGGGGAAGGACAGGAAATGGAGAGAGCTGAAGGATGGGCAAAGTCGAATGGCTGAAAGGGTGGGGAACAGCATTTCATGCAGAGGGAATTGCATGTCCAAAGCCAGGCATGGAGCAAGCATGGCTCATTGGAATAATCAAAAAACAGGTCATTTTTAGAGTAGGATTTGCCTCTCTCTCTCTCTCTCTCTCTCTGTGCATGTGTGTGTGTGTCTGTCTGTCTGTATTTAGTTTTTCCTTATGTTTTATTTCTTATGGGGCCTCAGATGCAGAGGGTTGTGGTGATCATTTCCTGACCTCATCCCCATCTAGTAGGAGAAAGCCTTAATTTTCACTGATTTCTTCTCTCTTAGCTCCATACCCCAGCTCCGTTCCTCCCATAGTCAACCGTTCTACAGTTTTGACATGTACTTTTCAATTATAAAATATGTGCTGCTATTTGTATACATATATATTTTTTGTAGGATGTATTGGGTCCCATATCTTGATTTCTCCCTGTCTTCTTTCTTTCCTGCTGTCCTTTCTTCCTTCTCCTTCCTTCCTTCTTTCTTCCTTCTCAGCCTTGTGTGAGGTCTTAAGATCCATCATGCTGCTGTGAAGTGGTGAAATTTGTCACTTATATGCCAGGGCATTGCATCCCCCTCCATTTTCCCCGTAATGGCCACACAGGGTGTTTTCCTCTCCTTGTCCTAGGGTGGAGATTTGCAGAGTGTCTGATGAAGGAGGGAGCGAGACAGGAGGCCAGGAACCCCAGGGATGGCAGGATGGGGAGGGTCTAGTTCAGGACAAGGGAGAAGAAGGAGGTCCTATGCCCTTGTGTGATTTCTCCAGGGACAGTGTGAGTGGATGGACTTGCCCAGGGTTGGAAATGGCTGGGACCCACGAAATGACAGGGAAGGGAGCAGATGCCGGCACCTTCCAGAACACCCTTTCATTTCACCCAGTGAGTACGGGAGGCCCAACTGAGACTGGCTAGTTGCTTTGGGAGGTGGACCAGCTGGCATCCTTTCAACAGATTGTCTTTAAATACTTGTGGAATGCTTATTTGGAGGGGTGCAGAGAGGAACTTATTTTTATTAATAAAAATTGCATGCCTCTCTATGCTCAAAATAAGAGATTTATTATGTGCATTTATTATAGGTGATTTTCCAAACCAGACAGCATCTTGGGAGGCATATTAAAGAGTCTAAAATGTAGATAATAAAATAAAGCCCTCATCTGGGGTCAACAGCCCTACATAATACCTCGTTCTGTTTCTGAATCTCAGCTGGCTGTGATTTGCAACTTCACATTCCCTCTTGATGGCTGGAGCCAAGTGGATACAGCTTGCGGAGCCTGGCACAGAAATCTACAGCTGAGGTGGGTCATCCAGAGACTAGCGTGGTTTAATTTCCATTCCAGGCAGTGTCCACACTGGCAGGACCAGGGTTCAAGCTCCCATTTGGCCAGCTCTGTAAGCTATCGTGACTGGAGACCTGCGCTAACTGGAGCTGGATTTCTGATTTATGCCAGTGATGTTTTCATGCCCTTACTGAGCCGTGTCCCAGGCAGAGGCCTGGCTGGCCACCCTTGACACACCACTAGAGGTAGCTGCTGTAGTCTTCATTTTACAGCCGATAGCACAGGGACCAGAATGGCTAAGTGACTTGCTAAAAGCCACATAACAAGACTGTGCATGGTGGTTCATGCCTATAATCCCAGCACTTTGGGAGACTGAGCTGGGAGGACTGCTTGAGACCAGGAGTTCAAGATCAGCCTGGGCAACAAAGTGAGACCCCTCTCTACAAAAATAAAAAAAATTAGCCAAGGGTGATGGTACACACCAGCTACATGAGAGGCTGAGGTGGGAGGATTGCTTGAGCCTGGGAAGTTGAGGCTGCAGTGAGCTGTGATCACACCACTGCACTCCATCCTGGGTGGCAGGATGAGACCCTAATTCAAAAAATGAAAATTAAAAAATGAAAAGCCACCAACGCGAAAGCAATGAAACTGGGATTTGAATTCAGCTGATCTCAGAGCCCTGTTAATGCACTGGGCCTCATAGTATATAAACCATGTCTTTTATTTTCTGTATTCTGATGCTTTCATGACTGGGACCTTGCAGACCGTAGAGAGACTGCCCCTTTCCAGGGCTAGCCAATTTCTATAGATTGGAAACCACTCCTGTGAGTGTGACTTTCAGATGTAAACCAACCAGTCCAGATCCCACACCCCAACCACCTCCTCCATTGAGTTCTCACTCAGGACCACTGTTCCCGTCTATGCCCCTAGACAACTCAATGTAGCTACACTGCCTTGCCCATTCCTTCCCATGGAAACCACAGCAAAGGCTCTTACCCACGTGTTTCTGCCCCCTCTGCCTCCTGACTGACCCTGGCGACTTGCAGGGAGAGCTGTGCCTCTCATTTCTAGGGATCTGTGAGATAAAAACTTTTTCATTCCTAACAGTCACTTCTTTGGGTCTTACCATATTTGATTAAAACAAATCCTGGATCACCTTAAGAATGCATGCATTTTCTAACAATCAATATCCTGTTGATGCCAGGTGCCTGGCTCAGAGCTTTCACCCTCCCTTTTTCTTTCTGGGTATAATCACATACAGTAAAATGCCACCCATCTTATCTTCATCAGCCCCAGCACTACCTCCTATCGTGCCCAGTTTACCCACAAGGAAACTGGATGGCAGAGAGGTTCAGTAATTTGTTGGACATGCAGAATAAACCAGCAGCTGAGAAGGAATCAAGTCAATGTCTCATCAATTCATCTGACTCTCTAACAACAGGGTTGGAAAATAGCCTCCCATTACTTTTCCTTGTGCACCTGACTGAGCCCTCTCTAAATTCTACAAGAATCACTCACCCATTCATTGCCTCATGTGCTCATTCACTGTCAGTGACTCTGTGCCTAGCCCTACTCAAGGCACTTGGGCAATAGAGAAATGATTCCAGTGTGGTCCTTGTCCTCAAGGCCCTGCAGGTCAGCTGGGGTCAGGCACACACAGAGAAGTTGGGGAGGCTCAGTGGAGTTGGCACAGGACTGGTGGAAGCAGAAGCATCCGGGGCCCTCCCTGGCCCCGCATGACAGAGGGGACGTGCAGCCCACAAGCCCCGGGCTGACTGGGCTCTGCCCGTGCCCTTGAGATCAGAGGCCTCCATTTCCTCTCTTGTTTTAACAAGCAGGGAATTTCCGCATCTTCTACGACCTGGAAGCAAATTCCACCAGCCCCTCTGCTCGCCGCTCTTCCCTTTTCTTCCCGCAGACCCCTTCTGTCTTTCCTATCTGATCCTGAGGGCTGTATGATGTTGTCTTTTTCCTGCAAATGACGATGTGAACCTTAGTTATGAGAGTATCCAATGCCACCTTCTAAATCATCACAAATATCAGCTTATCCCCTTATCTGCAGGGGATATGTTCCAAGACCTGCAGTGGATGCCTGAAACCTCAGACAGTACCAAACCCTAAATGCGCCATGTCTTTTCCTATATGCACATACCTATGATAAAGTTTAATTTATAAATTAGGCATGATAAGAGATTGATAACATTAATAATCAAATAGAACAATCATAACAATCTACTGTAATAGAACAATTATAACAATCTACTGTTATAACAATCTACTGTAATAACAATTATAACAATCTATTATAATAAAAGTTAGGTGAACACGGTTCACCTAACTCTCTTTCAAAATATCTTACTGTACTCATCTATTTCCAGAGCTCAGTTGATTGTGGATAACTGACACAAGGAAAGTGAAAGTGGGTGAGAGAGGCCTGCTGAATTGGGAAATTGTTAGACAACATTCTGCAGTGGCTGAACAGTGGAACACCATGTTGTCATTTCAGTGCTATACAAGAATATTAACTGATGTGGAAAGCTGTCCATTACAATAAAGTTCAAAAAGAACTTGCAAACTACAAGATGCATTATGATCCCATTTGGTATAAATATTAGAAATATATGCATCAGTGTCTAAGGATTGGGATTCAGGACGTTTTCCTTTTCTCCCAGCTCATTTGTGGTATTCTCTATTTCTGTAAGAACAGGTATTGTGTAAAACAAAAACATTTGCATTTACTATGGCCCCTCCCTGCTTTCTACCAAGTCTGTGTTACTGGGCACAGAGATGGTCCTGGAAGAAGAGAGATCTTGGGAAGGAATGGGCCTGTTCCAGGAGCCGGGAATGTGATTGTTTGCCCTTTTGCCCCACAGTGATCCCTCCAGGTCCCCAGGTCGGGTTAAGAGCCCTGTCACAACAACCTTCGGGTTGTGGTCCACCCCCATGTCAGGCAGTAGAAGGTTCATCTGTAAAGTAGAAATAATTGCCTCCACACCCCCTGTTGGAAATTGAATGGCTTTACGCACATAAAGCACCCCACCCGAGGCCTGGTACACACTAAGTGCTCAGTAAAAGCCCAGCCATGGGCACCCTACCTTGTGCTCTTCTCTCAGCTGTCCTTGTGCTTCTCTGCTTCTATTCCTTATTCCTCCTCACTCCATCTTTTCTCACCCTCTGTCTCTAGTCCTTACTCCCATAATCCCTTCTTTGTTTTGCTATCTCAGCAGGACGGGAGTGTCAAGACCAAGTTTTTTCCCAATGGTGTTATCTCATCGAAGCCTCATAACCTTGCAGTCAAATCAATGGTGTTATGCCCATTTTATAGAAAAAGAAACTGAGGCCCTGCATGATGCACTGTCCATTGGGATTGGTTTTGGATGGCTGTCCCAAGTCTCCAACAATCCTGTAAGCACTAAGGGTAAAGACTGCGTCCCCTTCAACCTCTGTATCCCACACCCCCTACCCTGCACCCATTTTGTGAAGCCAAAATAGGTGGGGCCTGGGTGAGCAGGAAGGACCTAGTATGATGGTGGTGGTGAAAGGATTATGCCACAGTATAGACAGAGTAGTTAGATTTAGACTCTTACCTCCTGTTCGGGAGGCTTCAAGCCGGTAGCTAATTTTTCTAAGCCCAGTTTCCTCATCTGTAAACCAGAGATCATAGCAGTCCCCACTCTCCATGGGCTGCTGTGATGATTAAATGAGAAATACACATAAAACTCCTAATAGGAGAGCTGGGTGGGCCATGTGTGTGCAGGACAGGTCAGCCGGATGGCGCTGTGCTCTGGACGGAAGGTGGGGTGGGGTCAGGTCTTCCGCTTCCTTACCTGAGGCAATGACTGTGCCCCAGCCTTACCAGCCTGGTGTTCTGGGTGCTTCTGGAGTGGGGGTGGCACTCAACTGAGGGTTGGGGCTTCACAGCAAATTCATTTCCACTCGCCCAGACCCTCCCCTGCCCCCTTTCTTACCGGGACTCATGAAAACCCGGTCGCATTTTCCTTCAGCTCTTGATGAACCAATAACCTTGGACATCTGAAAATAAAACGTCTCTGGCCCCCACAGCCTACTGAGGTTGTGTGGCTCTGCAGACATTATAAAACATCAAATTAGATGGAAAATTGCCCGGGGTCCCTGTAAATGAAAATTACTCTTTTTTATGGGGGGAAAAAATGACCCTTATAATCGCAACAAACAATTCCGGGCTCTTCCTTTTACTAGCCGGCTCACATGGCAAGCAGTATTTTCTCATTCCACCACTTTGGCTCCAACCCATGTTTTTACCACATTTTGCTTTGCACATTTTCACAGCGTTGTAACATGAAAATGAGGTTCTCCCCTCGTCTTGAGTTCCTGTTGGAAGGGGATGTTTTGCCTCTGCAAAGTTTTCGCCTCCTGGTGGGTGCTGGCTGGGTCCAGGCTTGGCGTAGGGTATGAAAGAGCACTGGATGAGGGGTTAGATGACTAAGCCTGCTGTGTGACTGCCAGCTGGTTGCTTAACCTCTCTGGGCTGCACTTTCTTCTTCCATGATAGGAGAGGGCTGGATAGGGTTAGGGATGACACAGTCAATGCCTCTAGGTGCCAGCAAGGTGATGTCCCTGTGTGATGGCCCTGCGTAAAACACCCTCTACCTCCATGGGGTCAAGCCAGGGCTTGTGGCCTCCCATTCATGTCCAAATCCCAACATAAAAACTTAGGCATTTTTTCTTTTTTTCCTGCAGAACCTCACAAGAAAATTTTGGAAACAAGGCAAAGAGGGAAGATGCTGTTGGCTCTAGCTCAGAGCTTCTCAACATAGGGCTGATTTGGGCCCTGATTTGGCCATGTCTGGGGCGTTTTTGGCCGTCATGACTGGGCCATCGTCTGGTGATGCTGCTGACATCCTGTGGGTGGAGGCCAGGGCTGTGGCTAAACACCCCACAGTGCACAGCCCTGCCACTGACAAAGAACTAGTGCCCAAGGTTGAGAGCCCTGCAGCAGGGCGGGGTTGGGTTGGATTTGGGAGTGGAGACTGGCTGGCCTGGGTGGGTCCCTGCCACTAGCTTGACACCCTATGAGGCAAAGCAGTGCCCCTGGAGCCTTGGATCGCTGAGTCAAGGCCCACATGAGTCAGCAGGGCCCGAGCATAGCCTCCACACTCTCTGGCTGTGATGGGCCTGCAGACTGACCTTTGTCAGGGGCTGGAGAACCTCAGATGCCTGCCACCAAACCCCAGGCGGGGCCTAAAGATTTGCCAGGGGTGGGGGTGGGGGACCAAAGATATTGGTTAAGTGTTGAGGAGTGAGGAAGCCACAGTGACTAAGCCGGGCCTGGGCGCCGCGGGCTGATCCTAATGAAGCCCAGCCAGTCTCTCCTTCACAGTTTTGACACAGTTAGAAAAACTTTCTCTTGTTTAACTGGAAACAGCCGCCCATACTCACCCTCTCACATGCCGGTTGCCTTCTTGCAGATCATAGGAAATAAATGGACCTTTTAAAAAATGGCAAGTGAAATGTAAGGAAACAGACTGAGCGGGGGCGTTAGGGGTCTTGAATTCGGCCCCCTGGGCAGGAGAGAGCAGGAGTGAGATATGTGAGGCTGTGTGAGTCCATCCTGCCTCCACTCTCTGTGCTCCAGTCTGGAATGGGGCGGTGGACACAGGCTCCTCAAGCCTGCTGGCTCTCTTGGTTTAGGTCTCTCCTGACGGGAGTGGGAATCCGGGCAGGGCTGCTTCTCAGGGCCTTCTCACGGCTCCCTTCTCGGGACATTTCAGTCACAGATTTGTGAACCTGCAGTTTTGGGAGGATGCCTACAGGTCACCTTGTCCAACCTCAAATGCAGATGCGCCCTCTACTTTCTTCCCAAGAGGTAACATTGTCTCTCCTTGGCTACTCCTGGGATGAGGGGCTTACTCCTATGCCCAGGCCAGCCAATTTCATTCCCGGACACCCCCTGGACAGCTCTGGCTTCCATGTGTGCTTTTTTTTTTTTTTTTCAGGCGGAGTCTCTCTTGCTAGGCTGGAGTCCAGTGGTGCTATCTCGGCTCACTGCAACCTCCGCCTCCTGAGTTCAAGTGATTTTCCTGCCTCAGCCTCCCAAGTAGCTGGGATTACAGACACATGCCACCACGCCCAGCTAATTTTTTTGTATTTTTAGTAGAGACGGGGTTTCATCGTGTTAGCCAGGATGGTCTCCATCTCCTGACCTTGTGATCAGCCTGCCTCGGCCTCCCAAAATGCTGGGATCACAGATGTGAGCCACTGCGCCCAGCCTACCCAAGCTTTTGAATGCAGAGCTTGCTTTTAATGTGAAGTCACGTGCCAAGTGGCCACCTGCCCTCCGCCTCCTTTTCTCTTCTGGGTCCCTGGACTCCCACACTCTTGGTTCCAGCCACCCTGGTGACCCTGCTCCCTTTCCGGGCACCTTTCTGTGACTTCTATACTTGCTGCTTCCTGGCTTGGACATCTACCTCACGCGGGAAAGCTCCTATTTATTTTGAATCCCAGTTTCTATGTTCCCCTGTCTCCCACCCCAAGAGCCTTGCTGAGGTTAGGAAACTATGAGAAAGGGATTTCTGTGCCCCACAGCAGTGAGGACACCCCCTCTTGGTCATTTCATATTCGACGTTCGCTCAGATAAACAATACTAGGAGATAACATTTGCCAACCCCCCTAAGATTCACTCGCTGATACTAATCCAAACTTGTTCACTCATGTGTTTGTTTGTTTAATTAACAAATATTTATCCAGCGCCTGCAACGACTTATGTACTACAATAGATGCTAGGGCACAGCCAGGGATGAAACAGACAGAAGTCCTTGTCTCCATGGAGCTGACATTCTGGTTGGGGGAGGCAATTGTTAGGTGAAATGAATAAGTAAACTGTGCACTGTAATAGCAATAGGTGTGGCGGAGAGGAATGAAGTGGACATGGTAGTGTCTGGTGACAGCTGCAATTTGAAATCGAAAGTCCAGGGAGGATACACAGAGGGAAAACCTGGAGGTGAGGATGTCAGGTGAGCAGCTATCTGGAGGCTGGGCACTCCCGGGAAAGGCTGGTGTGTTCCAGGACAGGCCAGCAGGCGCTGTGTGACTGCAGTGTGGTGGGCTGGGGAGAGGTAGGTCCTGAGATCTGAGAGGTGATGGCCCAAATCCTGTAGAATCCCAGAGGCCATGGCTGGGACTTGGCTTTTCCTCCAGGTGGGGTGGAAAGCACTGGAGGGTGCTGGACAGAGGATGGTGTGGTCCGATTGCAGTGGGATTCCCTGCGTCCTCTGGCTATCGTGTGCAGAAGGAGCAGTGAGGGGCAAGGTGGGAACCGGAAAAACAGGGAGAGAGGCTGGAGGCTTGGTCCAGGCTGGGGGCAGCGGGCACAGCGAGCAGGGGCTGGATCTGGGACATAGTCATGGTGATCAGCTGCTGCAAGGAAGTCATTTTATTTTTAGCCCGGTTATAATGATGAAGTAGGAATGCAGAAAGATTAAGATCACTTAAGTGCTAAAAGGCACTATGTGTGGTGCCCCCCCCCCGACCCATGCACCTGTCCCTCTCCAGGAGTGAGCTTCCCATGGGCAGGCATGTGTCCCTCACTGGGCACATTGGGTCCTGACACGTAGTGGGGACTCAGGGCTGTTAAATGTGGATTTCACTGAGCCCCATAGGGAGCCCTTTAGGACCTCCGCCCAAGGTCATTCTGGCCAAAGGCCGCTAGAGGGCAGCGGTGCTTTTCCCGCTGCATGAAGTTTGGGATAACAACAGCAGTCAGCCTCGTCTGGTCCCAGGTCACCACTGAGGGCCAAGGAACTTAGGGAGCAGGAACATGATCGATGAGCACCCCACCGCCAACCCCAACCCTTTGCCCAAGCCAGAGGAAAGGAACTCGTTCGAGGACCCAGGAGGGAGGCTGGATAGGGCTGTGGAGAACCACAGCGTGATCCCCTCCTGGACCTCCTTCTTACACCTGGAAAAGCAGGCAAAGAAGAAAAGGGTTTGCCAAGGTTACTTGGGACTTGCTGCTAGACCCACACTAGCCTTTCTCCCAGGCCACCTTTCCTGTGATCCCAGCGACTTCCATCAGCACAGCTGATCCCGGAAGGCTGTGGGGTTGGGTGTGCTGGGTGCACCAGGTTAGATCAGTGTCCTGAGAAGGTCCCTCTGGATGGTGGAGAGGTGGGTGCAGGGGCCCTGAACAGTCGGAGAGGAACCCGACTGGAGCAGCCTGCTGGCAGGTCCTGGCCTGCATTTTATGCCCAGACTGGATGACAATAATTGTGAAAGGCAAACAATGTTAAGTTTCTCAGCTTCAGTTATTGGTGGCATTAACGAGCCTGGATTGATTTTTAAGAATCTACATACCACTGCAACTTGACCTTGGAGAATCGTCAATCACTTTAGAAATGCACATAGAGAGGTCACACTGATGCTTTGTGTAAAAGCTCCCTGCCTAAATAGTTGCTAGCAGAGAACCTCATTTGCAAGTGTAAATCTGTTTATAATTAATCACTTTTGGCAGGGCTCCCCCTCCACAGCCTAGCTGGCTTCGGGGGCTCTGGCTTTTGCTGTCGATGCTCCATGTATCCAGGCCAAGCTTTCACTCTTCCCCTGACTACATTCTTCCTGACCCTTTTCCTGTCCAGGTCCTGCTCAGGCTCCTTGATCTGTCTGCCACCAGCCTTGTCTCCTTGCTTCCTGGGGTCACCCTCCTGAGGACAGTTGCTACCACAGGGGGTGAGCCATTGGTGTGTGCCAGCCTCTTCTCCAAATGTTCTCCATGAAATAACTCACACAACTCTTCACACAACTCTATTCAGTAGGTATTATTATTAACCCCATTTTACTGTAGAAACTGAAGCCAAGAGATGCTTCGAGGAGTCAGCATCAGGATTTAAACCCAGACTTCTGGTTCAATTTATACCCAGTCTTCTGGCATTTTTTGTTTGTTTGGTTGGTTGTTTTATTTTATTTTATTTTACTTTAAGGTCCAAGATACATGTTCAGAATGTGCAGGTTTGTTACACAGGTATACATATGCCATGGTGGTTTACTGCACTTATCAACCTGTCATCTAGGTTTTAAACCGTGCATGCATTAGCTATTTGTCCTAATGCTCTCCCTCCCCTTGCCCCCGACCCCCAACAGGCCCCAGGCCCCAGCATGTGATGTTCCTCTCCCTGGTGTCCATGTGTTCTCATTGTTCAACTCCCACTTATGAGTGAGAACATGTGGTGTTTGGTTTTCTGTTCCTGTGTTAGTTTGCTGAGGGTGATGGCTTCCAGCTTCATCCATGTCCCTGCAAAGGACATGAACTCATTCTTTTTTATGGCTGCATAGGATTCCATGGTATATATGTGTACATTTGCTTTATCCAGTCTATCATTGATGAGCATTTGGGTTGGTTCCAAGTCTTTGCTATTGTAAATAGTGCTGCAATAAACATACATGTGCTGTGTCTTTATAGTGGAATGATTTATAATTCTTTGGGTATATATCCAGTAATGGGATTGCTGGGCCAAATGGTATTTCTAGTTCTAGATCCTTGAGGAATCGCCACACTGTCTTCCACAATGGTTGAACTAGTTTACACTCCCACCTATTTCTCCACAGCCTCTCCAGCATCTGTTGTTTCCTGACTTTTTAATAATCGCCATTCTGACCGGCTTGAGATGGTATCTCATTGTGGCTTTGATTTGCATTTCTCAGTGATGATGAGCTTTTCTTCATATCTTTCTTGGTCACATAAATGGCTTCTTTTGAGAAGTGCCTGCTCATATCCTTTGCCCACATATTGATATTTGTTTTTCTTGTACATTTGTTTACGTTCCTTGTAGACTCTGGATATTAGACTTTTGTCAGATGGGTTGATTGCAAAATTTTTCTCCCATTCTGCAGGTTGCCTCTTCACTCTGATGCTAGTTTCTGTTGCTGTCCAAAAGTTCTTTAGTTTAATTAGATCCCATTTGTCAATTTTGGCTTTTGTTGCAATTGCCTTTTGGTGTGTCAGTCATGAATTCTTTGCCCATGTCTATGTCCTGAATGGTATTGCCTAGGTTTTCTTCAAGGGTTTTTATGATTTTTAGTTTTACATTTAAGTCCTTAACCCATCTCAAGTTAATTTTTGTATAAGGTGTAAGGAAGGGGTCCAGTTTCAGTTTTCTGCATATGGCTAGCCAGTTTTCCCAGCACCATTTATTAAATATGGAATCCTTTCCCCATTGCTTCTTTTTGTCAGGTTTGTTGAAGATCAGATGCTCGTAGATGTGAGGTGTTAATTCTGAGGTATCTATTCTGTTTCATTGGTCTCTATGTCTGTTTTGATACCAATACCATGCTGTTATGGTTACTGTAGCCTTGTAGTATAATTTGAAGTCAGGTAGCATGATGCCTCCAGCTTTATTCTTTTGGCTTAGGATTGTCTTAGCAATGCGGGCTCTTTTTTGGTTCCATATGAACTTTAAAGTAGTTTTTCCAATTCTGTGAAGAAAGTCATTGGTAGCTTAATGGGGATGGCATTGAATCTATAAATTACCTTGGGCAGTGTGGCCGTTTCATGATATTGATTCTTCCTATCTTTGGGCAGTGTGGCCGTTTCATGATATTGATTCTTCCTATCTATGAGCATGGATATGTTCTTCCATTGTTTGTGTCCTCTTTTATTTCATTGAGCAGTGGTTTGTAGTTCTCTTTTTCTCTAATCTTGTCTGCACGCCTTATTTCAGCAAGGTGGTCTTCAATTTCTGATATCCTTTCTTCCACTTGATTGATTCAGCTATTGGTACTTGTGTT
The DNA here is from genome assembly GCF_001698545.2 of Rhinopithecus bieti. Taxonomy (NCBI): domain Eukaryota; kingdom Metazoa; phylum Chordata; class Mammalia; order Primates; family Cercopithecidae; genus Rhinopithecus; species Rhinopithecus bieti. The sequence goes on along the minus strand of NW_016828707.1, from coordinate 458,295 downwards.
TGCTTCAGGAAATTATCATGCTGTGTTTTTCAGCTCCATCAGGTTATCTGGTTATTCTAGTTAGCAGTTCCTGTAACCTTTTATCAAGGTTCTTAGCTCCCTTGCACTGGATTAGAACATGCTCTTTTAGCTCAGAGGAGTTCATTATTACCTACCTTCTGAAGCCTACTTCTGTCAATTCATCAATTTCATTCTCTGTCCAGTTTTGCGCCCTTGCTGGAGAGGAGTTGCGATCGTTTGGAGGAGAAGAGGTATTCTGGCTTTTGGAATTTGCAGCTTTTTTGCACTGGTTTTCCTCATCATGGATTTATCTACCTTTGATCTTGGAGGCTGATGACCTTTGGATGGGGTTTTTGTGTGTGAATCTTTTTTGTTAATGTTGTTTTTGCTTTCTTTTGTTAGTTTTTCTTCTAATGGTCAGGCCCCCTTCTGCAGGTCTGCTGCAGTTTGCCGGAGGTCCACTCCAGACGCTGTTCGCCTGGATATCACCAATGGCAGCCGCAAAACCACAAAGATTGCTGCCTGTTCCTTCCTCTGGAAGCTTTGTCCCAGAGGGGCACCAGCCAGATGCCAGCTGGAACTCTCCTGTATAAGGTGTCTGTCAACCCCTGTTGGGAGGTCTCTCCCAGTTAGCAGGCACAGGGGCCAGGGACCCACTTGAGGAGGCAGTCTGACCTTAGCAGAGCTGTTGCGCTCTGCTGGGAGAATCCCCTTTGGCAGGATCAGCTGCTCTCCTCAGAGCCAGCAAGCAGGAAAGATTAAGCCCGCTGAAGTGCATCTGCAGCTGCCCATCCTCCCAGGTGCTCTGTCCCAGGGAGATGTGGGTTTTATCTATAAGCCCCTGACTGAGGCTGCTGCCTTTCTTTCAGAGATGCCCTGCCCAATGAGGAGGGATCTAGAGAAGGAGTCTGGCCACTGCCGCTTTGTCATGCCAGGGTGAATTCCACTCAGTCCAAATCTCCCAGTCTCCTTAGCAAGAAGTGCATCTTCTTAGTCTGGATCCTGTCCTGTGCCCAGCACTAAGCCATGTGATAGCCTTCTGGACCCTCGGGCTGGCTCACACTGCCATGCCATCTGTCCCCCATGCCCTTCCTGCCCCTCTTTTCATTGTCTGGCAATTCAGGATGTCTTCTTATGTCCTCCCCTCCAGGAAGTCTTCCCGCATCAGGCCCCTTGTTGGTAACTGTTGGGAGTTCTGTGCTCATGGTTCATCCAGCCGAGGAAGATTGCTTTCCACACTGCTCTCTGCAGAATAGCTGCGTCCCTTCACCACGCCCACTGCAGGCCTTCGCTCCACTTTGTGAGTCCTGACGTGTGCCCACTTTTTGATACCACTGTCCCCTATGTGATACCAGTGCACAGTCCATGGGTTTGTCAAATTTGTTTTGTTTTTGTTTTTGTTTTTTGACCAAGAAGCAGCCAGTAGGTTGGAAGACTTCAAGGTCAAAACAATCCTCACTCCATGCAGCTGGACGCCTCCTGTGGAACCCCAAGAAGTATCCCCAGCTCCCCTCTGCCCCCTGCCCCAGCCACCCACCCACCTAGGGGTGGTAGCATTTAACCATCTCACTCCCGAAACACAGGACACAAGAGAACTTTGTAATACAATCTTTGAAAACATAGAGGCAGGGCCAGGCACGGTGGCTCACATTGTAATCCCAACACTTTGGGAGGCCGAGGCAGGCAGCTCGCTTGAGGCCAGGAGTTCGAGACCAGCCTGCCCAACGTAGCAAAATCCTATCTCTCTAAAAACACAAAAATTAGCAGGGTATGGTGGCACGCACCTGTAATCCAGCTATTCGGGAGGTGGAGGCATGAGAATTGCTTGAACTCGGGAGGCAGAGGTTGCAGTGAGCTGAGATTGTGCCACTGCACTCCAGCCTGGGCAACAGAGTGAGACTCTGTCTCAAAAAAAAAAAAAAGAAAAGAAAACATGGAGGCAGGAGGGAGTAGGGTTATTCTACAGCTGAGAGACCAAGGTGCTTGGTGGGAAGAGCCTTGTGTTCAAACTAGAGGAACTGGTCCAAAGCCTGCTTCTGCCAGATACCTGTGCCTTTAGGTGAGCCACATCACTGTCTAAAAATCCCATTTCATCGTCATCTTTCGGATGGCAGATATCCACTGTGTTCTGAACACATCTCTCATTCATTTTGTGTTTTGAAACACAAAGTGTGACATCGGCCACCATGTCTGTCCATGTTCTGTAAACTGCAGAGCATTAGAGAAAAAAATAGAGGTGCAGTGAGGATGGGGGTGGCTCACAGGTTTGAGGCTGGACTGGGGAGGGGCGGCGGCTCCTTCCTCTAATGGATCCCCGCTCTGAAGGGGACACCTATTCCTAGGGCCTAGTCTCCTTGGAGGAAGCACCACCTGTGGCCAGAGATAAGCAGAAGCTATAAATTCATTTTGCAGAGGTCACTCAGACAGCAAGTGTGGCTTTATGGCATCTGGGCCCCCCCTTCCAAGCCAGGCTGCAGTGCGAGAGAGGCCAGGCCAGATGTGAGAGGCTTATCAGTGATTTCAGGTGGTCTGCAACACTGATAAGAGGCTCACGACACCGCAGGGGCTGGCGGTGGGGAGCCACGGAGGGCCGGGGAGTGAGACAAGGCTGTGCTGGCCAGGGTCTCAGCTCAGCAGACCAACAGGAGTGGAGGGCATCCTCTCCCTGCTGGCCCATAACCCTCTGCGCTGATCCTCCTCAGAACAGGTTTTCAATTGGTCACCGGGGTACTATGGCTCCAGATAAATTCTCCAGCGCCAAAACTGTGCTTACAAATTAATTTTCTTTGCTAGATAAGTGTCTTACCCATGATGTTATGCCTTCAGAAGAGTTACTGTATTTGACTAATTTTACAGTAAACAGTTCCTTCATTGTTTTCCCACTTTTAATCAAAACAACACTTAAAAAATTAAAATACACTGCTTGAGGGTGAGAACTTGCGGAACGATTGCGGACCTTTCCACGTGCCGTTCAGCAGAGGAGAGATGGTTTGGGAGCGAAGCATGGAGGGTCAGGTGCTGGGGGTTTGGAAAATGTAGGAAGCAGAGCCTTGGAGACCCCGTGGATACACAGGGGTGGAACTCAGAGGGTTGGTCCAGAATTTACGGACTTGCGCATGGAGAGGGGAGGAAAGAGGAAGGACGGAGGGAGGGGAGGGTGGCAGACTTGTCTGGTGGGAACCGCCCATTGAGTCCGTGGCTGGGGAAGGGAATTCTCACAAGTGGCTGAAGATGTGAACACAAAGGGAACACAGAGTGAAAATCTACACCCAACAGCAAAGGATAAAGAGCCAGGGTCAGCAGGGACAGCCAAACCAGCAGGAATGACTGGAGAATCATTTCGAGGCCTGGGATCCTTCGACCTTTTTTTTTTTCTCCTTTCCTCAGGGAGCAGGTAGGATGCCAGTCTGTGACTTGGGTCTGCTGTAGTTGATGAGGCGCTGTGAGGAAGGCAGGGAATGTTCTTCCCGCAGGAGGTGAGGAAGGGCGTCTCTCACTCCCACAGCTTCTTCCGGTACTTCCTGGTAGATGAGCCCAAGACCCCTGCTTTGGCCCAGTGGGTGAGTGGATGGCCAGCAGGGGAAGGGTGGGCCCGGGAGGCCACTGACTATTCCAACACACCTTGAGGAGGGGTGGGAGTTGTGGGGCAGGGGAGGGGACTCATGCTTTGGAGGTTCTACAACTGAGCAGCTGTGCGGCTCCAGGCCGGTGCCTCTTCCTCGCTCAGCCTCGCGAGCAATTGTCTAAGCTCCAGGCCCCCCCTCAAACTACTAAAGGCACATGTCAGTCCTGAAAAGCCCCCCAAAGAGTCTCGTCAGGGAATCCCTCCACAAGTGGAAAGAGCTGGAGTTCAGGGTTTGGAGACAGAATTCTACCACTTTTACGGCTGGGCTGGCCTCAGCAAATTACTGAACCTCTTCGAGTATCACTCTACCCCAAAGGCTCTCTCTGGTTTTGTTTTAAATGACGTCGAAATTCAGCTATGCTCTTTGTAGGAAGATGTGGTACTTTATGTTAAAAAAAAAAAAACAGAAAAGTCAAAAGGAAATAACTGAATGATTATGCCATTAATTGGAAGTTGATTTCAGTGATTCCAATGAATAATAGAATTATTATTTTAACATTTTAAATTCTGGAATAATTGAAACATTGAAAAACTTCAGAGAACCATAAACAATCACATGCTCCCACCACTCAGATCCAGTACATGTGAACATTTTGTCATAGACACTAATTTAAAAAGATCAAAGTTGCTGATGCTGTTGAAATCCTCTGCATATCCCTCCCAGGACCATATCCTCCTCCCTACTCTGCAGAATCAACTAGTCTCACGCATGTGATGTGTTTCCAGTCCATTCGCCCAATGGACATATACTTTTGCAACTGATTTTCTTATTAGGCAAAGGTTTTTAAGATCAACGCAAATTGAATCTTGGGCATCTGATTCATTTTAACTTCTGTGTGATATTGCACAGGTGAATATATCAAAATGTATTCTTTTTTTGGGTTAGACTTCTAGGACGTTTCTTTTCTATTCCCATTATTGCCAATACTAGGATAAACATCCTTGTTCCCTTCTGCTTGTGAGAGTTTGTCTAAGCTATATCCCCAGAAATGAAGTAGCTTTTCCAACTATCATGAAACTGTTCTTCAAAAAAAATTATATCAGGACCTGAAACTGTAAAACAACAGCAAGAAAACATAGGGAAAAGCTCCATGACATTGGTCTGGGCAACATCTTGAGTATTATCCAAAAAGCACAGGCAATGAAAGCAAAAATAGACAAATGGGATGGCATCAAACTCAAAAGCTTCTGTACACCACAGGAAACCATCAGGAGTGAAAAGACAACCTGCAGAATGGGAGAAAATACTTACAAACCATATAGCTGATAAAAGGTTAATATCCAAAATATATAAGGTACCCAAGCAACTCAACAGCAAGAAAACAGATAACCTGATTAAAAAGTGGGCAATGAATTGACATTTCTCTAAAGGAGACACACAAAGGACCAACAGGCTTATAAGGTGCTGAACACGGCTAATGATCAAAGAATGCAAATTAAAACCACAATAAAATATCACCTCACACCCGTAAGCATGGCTTTTATCAAAAAGATGAAAGATAAGTTTCATTCTTATCTTGCATTCTTGCATTGCATATAAAGAAATACTTGAGACTGGATAACTTATAAAGAAAAGAGGTCTCATTGGCTTACAGTTCCATAGACTGTACAGGAAGCATGATGCTGGCATCTGCTCGGCTTCTGGGGAGACTTAAGGAAAATTAAAATCTTGGCAGAAGGCGAAGAAGAAAGACACACATCACATGGCCAGAGTAGGAGCAAGAGAGAAAGAGAAGGAGCTGCTACATACCTTTAAATAGCCCGGTCTCATGAGAACTCCCTCACTATCATGAAGACCATACCAAGGGGGGGGGGGTGGTAACAATTAATGAGAAACCACCCCCATGATCCAATCACATCCCACGCGGCCCCACTTCCAACAGTGGGAATTACAATTCCACATAAGATTTTGGCAGGAACACAAAGACACAAGCCATATCACAAGAGCAGGGAAATAAAAAATGGAATGACCATGTAATTCAACAATCCCACTTCTGATGATTAGTTTTTGATTTGATTTCAAAGAAATAAAATCAGTATGTCAAAGAGATATCTGCACTCCGATGTTCACTGCGGCACTCTTCACAACAGCCGACTTAAAGCATCAGCCTAAGTTCTCCATGGACAGAGGAATAGATTTAAAAAATGTAATATATTGGCCGAGGGCCAACCTTCCCGACAGCACTTGGGTTTTCCTGTCCAGAGGCGGGACTGGGAGACAAGACTAGCTGTCTAGATTTCCAAGGCGGACTAAGAATCCCTAAGCCTAGTTGGGAAGGTGACCGCTTCCACCTTTAAACAAGGGGCTTGCAACTTAGCTCACACCCGACCAATCAGATAGTAGCTCACTAAAATGCTAATTAGGCAAAAACAGGAGGTAAAGAAATAGCCAATCATCTATCGCCTGAGAGCACAGCGGGAGGGACAATGATCGGGACATAAACCCAGGCACTCCAGCCCTCAATGGCTACCCTCTTTGGGCCCCCCTCCCTTTGTATGGGAGCTCTGTTATCACTCTATTAAATCTTGCAACTGCAAAAAAAAAAAAAAAAATTTAAAAGTCTAATATATGTACACAATGGAATACTATTCAGCCAAAAAGGGGGAAAAACCTTTCATTTGTGACAGGAGAGATGAACTTCAGGGACCTGATGCCAAGAGAAATAAGCCAGACACAGAAAGACAAATGCCATGTGATCTCACTCAAACGTGGACGCTGAAAACATTGATCTCATAGAAATAGAGTAGAATGGTGGTACCAGAGGTTGGTGTGGGCGGCTGCATAGACATTGATCCAAAGATACAAAATTTCATTTAGACAAGAGATCTGTTGTATTGTATACTTGAAAACTGTGAAGAGTGGATTTTACATGTTTTTACCACAAAAAATAAGTGTGTTAGGTAATGGATACGTTAATTACTCTGATTTAGTCATTCCACAATGTACACATATTCCAAAACATCATGTAGTACACCATAAATAAATTTAATTTTTATTTGTCAACCTAAAAAATAAAATTAAATTAAAAAAAGTTTGTATCAATTTACTATTTCAAAAGCAGCTTATGAGAGTTTCTGTTTTTCTTATCTGCACTAACAGTTGATATTATCAGACTGTATTTTTTTTTCTCCCTATTTGATGGGTGTAAAATTTTATCACGTAGCTTTACTATGTCTCTCTCTGGTTACTAGAAAGGTTCAACCTCTTTTCATGTATTTAAACAGCCATACAATTTATTCTTCTAGATGGGGCAGTCTGTATCCTGGCCATTTTTTTTTCTCTCTTCCTTATTGATTTGTAGGCAATTTGGATAAATAGAGTTGTGAATTAACACATTACCTTTCTAATTTCTGTTTTCTTTTTCTTGGCTTTGCTTACTGTGCCTTTTAAATTTTTTTTTTTTTTGAGACGGAGTCTCGCTCTGTCGCCCAGGCTGGAGTGCAGTGGCCGGATCTCAGCTCACTGCAAGCTCCGCCTCCCGGGTTTACGCCATTCTCCTGCCTCAGCCTCCCGAGTAGCTGGGACTACAGGCGCCAGCCACCTCGCCCGGCTAGCTTTTTTTTGTATTTTTTAGTAGAGACGGGGTTTCACCGTGTTAGCCAGGATGGTCTCGAACTCCTGACCTCGTGATTCGCCTGTCTGGGCAAATCAACTAGGCTTAAATGATGAGAATTTTTGCCTAATAATTCTCAGTTGGTTTAAATTGCCCCTGGGTGTGAAGGTGCAATACTGATTTCAGCAGTCAAAGGACATGATCTGCCTTCCATTTTAATGGCTCACCTTGACCACTGTGCTGAGAATAAGCTGTGTCGGGGCAAAGATGGAAGCAGAGAAACCATCTAGGTAGCCACTGCAGTCATCTGGGGAAACAAATTTGAGTGAACATCAGGTGGGCAGCTGGGGAAATGCTAAGAATTGGTCACATTCTGGGTTATTTAGACATTAGAGAGAGCAGGATTTCTGATGCCTTGGAAGTAAGTTATGGGAGAAAGAAAGGAGCCAAATTTAGCACCACGCTTTGTGGTACAGGCACAAAGATGTCTCTAAAGCCACGAAGCATGAGATCCCAAAGAGTGTAAAGAGCACGCAGAGGAAAGGAAGGGAGAGAAGGCTGAGCTTGGATCACCCCAGTGCCGAGAGGTCATGGGAAGAGAGGACCTAGCAGCAGAGGTGGAGAAGAAGTAGCCAGTGGGGTGGGAAGAATCAGAGAGGTGGGGCCCTGGACGCCAAGTGAGAAAAGTACACCAAGGAGGAGGAAGTGATCAGCTGGGGCAGGTTTGATGATGAGTATGATGAACATACAAGGATGAAATAAGTACAAGAGAGAAAGGTAGTCCAGAAAAGAGAGTTGTTCCTTCTACAGGGATTCTGCAAAAGTTTCAGGGTACAAGTTACACTTGAGCAGTTGAAAGACTGCAGGGGTTTCCAAGGGTATGGGAGGTGGGAAGGCAGCCCAGCACGTGCTTAGACATGGAGGTAATGCTACATTCAGAAAACACTTTGTTGTGAGGAGTGGGCATGTGTGTGGGTGTAGGGGGGAATTAGCAGTGGGTGAGATCAGGGAAGGCCAAGGCCAGATGAAGTGAGTCTTAGGGGAGCAGCTGGAGGGCATGAAGCACAGGAATACTGGAAGCAGATCTGCACCATAGGAAGATTGCTCTGATTTGTGGGTGGAGGGTGCATTTGGAGGGAGGAAGACATGAGGACATACAGCAGGGAGCTGTTGCTGTTGTCCAGGTAGGAGGCTGGAACAAGGGTTTATGTTCAACTGTGCTCTTATCTTGGAAAAGGGAGTGCATGAACTTTTGTACTGCAGGTACTCTCATCCAAGAGTAACCTTGGACTCTTCAGCAACTACTGTGTTGGCGTTTGATGGTAATTAGAGCTGATTAGAACTCTTATTTCCATCAGATCCTATGAGTACCTGAAATGTGTCAGTTCATGTCACCTCCCAAATAAGCCTATGACATTTGTATTATTGTCATCCTCACTTCTCAGAGGAGAAAACTGAAGCAGAAAGGTGCTAAGTAAATTGTGCACCTGCACATAGCTAAGAAGCAGCAGAGCTGGACGAAAGCTCTGCACTCACCACTTCCGTGGCTCTGCTTTGTTTCACGAGGTGAGGCAAATCAGCTGAGAAAGTAGAACATAGGCCCTAATAACTGACAAGCCCATGAAAAGCAAGTCCCCTTTCTGATGGGGAAGCCTCAGGGGAGAAGGACCAGCGATTGGCAGACCCTCACTTGGGACAAGAACTAATCGTGGGGTAAGACCCACCAGAGGATTGAGTCCTAAGCACAGACACAACCCGGTGTTTGCTCTGAGAAGCTTCTAAACTAACGTTGAGTCAGAACAAGCCAATGGAGAAGTCAAGAGATACAGAGGAAACAGGGATAACCAGCTGGTTGTGGAGAAAGCTGGAGAAGGAGTCCAGGGTGGTGGCCATGGGCTGGGACACAGAGGGAGGAGCAGTGTCCTTGTTTTGTTACTGTTTTAACCCAAATCAACGCCCCTTCAGGAAGTGACAGCCTCCAACCATGTCCAATCTTTCCACCCAGAAAAGGATTCTTCTTTACGTGACCCTGGTCATGTAACTAGTGATGGGGTAGGGACGCACTGCATGTCAGGCTTTACTGCAAGCAAAGCCATTTACATTTGGATCCCTCTACATTTTCAGCTCTACTTCTCGACCTCCCTAACCACGCAATGGCATCCAAACCATGCCATTCACCTCCCCTGGAAGACTCCATGCCTGTGGCGATACTATAGCTCCTGCCTCCACCCCTTTTCAGCTCAACCAGCTCCCCGTTGCATTGCATGTCCTTGCCCAAATTGCAGATTCTCTAAGAAATCTTTCTGCCCGTTATTTGTGCCTTCCTCTGCTGTCTTTGCATTTGTCTCCCTTGGTAACCTAAAAAGAGAAATTCTTTACTTTTCATCTCAGTGTTTGTTGAGTTCATAGTAAGTACTTGGTAAATATTGAAGAAGTGAACAAACAAATAAATGTCCTTTGAAGGAATACAGATGGAGCTGGAGGCCGTTATCCTTAGCAAAGTAATGCAGGAAGAGAAAACCAAATATTGCGTGTTATCATTTGTAAGTGGGAACTAAATAATAAGAACATATAAACACTTAGCAGGTAGCAACAGACACAGGGGCCTACCGAAGGGTGGAAGGTGGGAGGAGGGAGAGGATCCAGAAAAATAAAATAGACGCTAGGCTTAATACCCAGTGGCAAAACAATCTTCACAACGAACCCGCATGACGAGAGTTTGCCTATATAAAAAACCTGCACAGGTACCCTGAACTTGAAAGTTAAGAAAAAATTTTTTAAAACCACAAATAAATCCCTGAAATGCTTTAATTAGTTCTTGTCTTCACCGGTTTGCTTTTACCACCTGAACCTAGCAAAGGGTTAGCAGAACTATGAAATGACTATGGCACTTGCCTGTTTGTCTGGAATCCCTTCACCACCATGTATTAGCTGTCTGGAGAAATCACTTAACCTTTGAACCCCATTGTGTTTCCTCCACTGTAAATCAGGGCTTACAGCCCCAATCCTGCAGCATCTTTGTGAAGAATCAGTAGGCTAAGGAATGCTGTGTGCTGAGTTCCATGCCGCCATATTCAGTATCAGCCAGGAAGTGGCAGATGACAGCGGTGGTGGTGGTGATTAACAAAAGAGTCAGTCTGTTGCATTATTTTTCTTTGCGAAAAGGTTATTTACTGAAAGAGTGACTGTTGTGGGTTGAATTGTGTCTCCCAAAAAGATGTTTTGAGTCTTAACCCTCTGTACCTGTTAACATGACCTCATTTGGAAATAGGATCCTTGTAGATGTTATCAGATTAGGATGGGATTATATTGGATTAGAGTGGCTCCTAATCTAATAACTACTCTTTTTATAAGAAGAAACCATTTTGAACACAGAGACACAGGCACAGGGAGAACACCAGATGTTGAGGGGGCAGAAACTGAAGGGATGCATCTAAAAGCTGAGGCATGGTGAAGACTGCCACCAACGACCCTAAACCAGGAAGAGACGAGGAAGAATCCTGCCCTAAAATCATCACAGGGAGTGTGTCCCTGATGAAGCCTTGATTTCAGAACTTCTAGCCTCCAGAACTATGAGACAATACATTTCTCTACTTTCAAGCCACAGTTTGTGGTCCCGTGTTACGGCAGCCCCAGAAACTAATAATTCTGTGGACTTGTGCTTCTAAATAGAGAATAAAAACTTATAAATCTTTCTCATATATCATTTGAGAAGTTAGAGGCATCGAGGATTAAGGTGGAAAAGCCTGGCCTATATGTAGAGAAAAAAGGAAAAGAAGCCTAGCCATATGTAGAAAGCTGAAACTGGATCCCTTCCTTTACCTTATACAAAAATTAATTCAAGATGGATTAAAGACTTAAATGTTAGGCCTAAAACCATAAAAACCCTAGAAGAAAACCTAGGCAATACCATTCAGGACATAGGCATGGGCAAGGACTACATGTCTAAAACACCAAAAGCAATGGCAATAAAAGCCAAAATTGACAAATGGGATCTAATTAAACTAAAGAGCTTCTGCACAGCAAAAGAAACTACCATCAGCGTGAACAGGCAACCTACAGAATGGGAGAAAATTTTTGCAATCTACTCATCTGACAAAGGGCTAATATCCAGAATCTACAAAGAACTCAAACAAACTTACAAGAAAAGAACAACCCCATCGAAAAGTGGGCAAAGGATACGAACAGACACTTCTCAAAAGAAGACATCTGCAGGCCAACAGACACAGTGAAAAAATGCTCATCATCACTGCGACCATGCAGACCGAAATCAAATCAAGAACCACAGATCGAGATACCACTCACAACCAGTTAGAATGGTGATTTATTACAAAAGTCACGGAATGCAACACGTCTGGAGAGGATGTGCAGAAAATCACGAAAACTTTTACACTGTTGGTGGGACTGTAAACTAGTTCAACCATTGTGAAAGACAGTGTGGTGATTTCTCAGGGATCTAGAACTAGAAATATCATCTGACCCAGCCATCCCATTACTGGGTATATACCCAAAGGATTATAAATCATGCTGCTACAAAGACACATGCACACGTATGTTTATTGCGGCACTATTCACAATAGCAAAGACTTGGAACCAACCCAAACGTCCATCAATGATAGACTGGATTAAGAAAATGTGGCACATATACACCATGGAATACTATGCAGCCATAAAAAAGGATGAGTTCATGTCCTTTGTAGGGACATGGATGAAGCTGGAAACCACCATTCTCAGCAAACTATCACGAGGACAAAAAAACCAAACACCACATGTTCTCACTCATATGTGGGAATTGAACAATGAGAACACTTGGACACAGGAAGGGGAACATCACGCACTGGGGCCTGTCATGGGGTGGAGGGAGTGGGGAGGGATAGCATTAGGAGATATACCTAATGTAAATGATGAGTTAATGGGTGCAGCAAATGATGAGTTAATGGGTGCAGCACACCAACATGGCACATGTATACATATGTAACAAACCTGCACGTTGTGCACATGTAGCCTAGAACTTAAAGTATAATTAAAAAAAAAAAAAAACTAGAAAAAAAAAAGAACCAAAAGTAGAACTGCCATTTGATCCAGCAATCCCACCACTGGGCATCTACCTAGTAGAAAAGAAGTCATTATACAAAAACGATACTTGCACTTGCATGTTTATAGCTTCACAGTTCACAACTGCAAAATCGTGGATGCCCATCAGTGGAGGGGATAAAGAAACTGTGGTGTGCATATATATATTTGTGTGTGCGTGTGTATATATGTGTGTATATATGTATATATATATGTGTGTGTGTGTGTGTGTGTGTGTGTGTGTGTATATATATATATATATATATATGTGATGGAATACTACTCAGCCATAAAAAGGAATGAATTAATGGTATTTGCAGTGACCTGGATGAGAATGGAGACTATTATTCTAAGTGAAGTAACTCAGGAATGGAAAACCAAACACTGTATGTTCTCACTGATACGTGAGAGCTAGACTATGAGGACACAAAGGCATAAGAATAATACAATGGACTTTGGGGACTTCAGAGGAAGGGTCGGGGGGGTTGAGGGATAAAAGACTAGGTGGATGCAGAACCAGAGACACCTGAGTCTGAGTGAAAGCAGGAGAAAGTTGCATCATGCTTAGAGCAGGAGTTTTCAAGAGAAGTGTGAAGAAAACACAACCCTGACACCCACCTTGGACAGATACAGCAGGACACGTGTTTCTCATTGTGAAGAGATTCTTTATTTGATTTTCATCACCTTTCAATGAAAGAGTGGGTCCTGTCAGTACTACATAAAAAACTTGCAAATATATCTTAAGAGCATTAATTTCTTCTTAAATGAAAGAAAGTGAAGAAAGTTAGTGTTAGAAAAACGTATAAGAGAAGCTTGGTTAAATGTAAGCAGGTTTCTATCAAGAAAGAATAAAAGTACCATTACTCCATTAAACCAGTAATAAAAACATACTATTTTGTGTGTTCTCAAGATAGTTGCTCATAAAAGAGAGGCTTGTTAGTCCTTTTCTTCTTTTTAGTGCCCAAATCAACACACTGCGTATCTAACCATTCTGGCAAGACATGAGTCAAGGGAATGAGAAGCATGGTTGCTAACTCTATGCTCAAAGGAGGTTTCTGGGTAGGAATACCAGCCCTGTTTTCCAGAAGGTAGAGAGACACAAAACACTTTCAGATACAACTAACACAAGACCTGTGGGGGTCATGGCTCTGGCCCATTAAGTCTGAGTAGTTGACATAACTTCAGTTCTCTTGGGTTCTTTCTCCGGTCTGGGCTGCCTTAACGCTGATGATCTGGCAGGACCGTAGTCACTGGAATTGGGTATTCCAAGGCATTGCAGTCATCCAACAGGAAGACCAAGTCCTGAAAAAGATGTGCAATGAGCAGAAAAGTTACTGAAGGTGGCCACGGAGTCCATATGCAACTGTAGGGCTCTTGGTTATCCTCAAAGGCCGTTCAGTTGTTCCCCTTTGTGTGAAAACTTCCCATCCCTTACTCTCCCCAAAAAGAGTCAGTCACTTCTTGCTTCACATTCCAATAGAATTTCATGTTTTTTAAAATAATTATCACTTATGGAATTCACACATACATTGGTTGACCAGATGGATAGATGAATGGGTGAGGGAGGGAATAAATGAATGAACCTTAGTTGCTGAGCAGCACCCTGGGCCAGGAATTGGAATGACCATGAAGATCAGCTCCCACCTCCCCTCACTTCAGTCAATACCACTACTCATCACACTGTTATCATAATTGTATCAGCTTCCTATCTTCCCCCACAAACCAAAAGGATCAGGGAGGAGGAGAAAACTGGGTGTGGGCATGGGGGAAAATTCATAACACATCTTTCATATAGGATCAAGAAATTATAACTTAATAGCTAATTACTACAGTTTCCAGAGGAGCTTACTCTGGGCTAAGCATGGTGCTAGGAATTCCATATTTAGTCACCCTACTAGGCTTCTTAGGATCAAGGGAGTTACTGCAGTACCCACACAAGGTAAGGGTGTAGTTATTATCCATCTCATGAGATGGCACTACTGTGTACTCAGTTCAGGACTGAGGAAACTGTGCCTCAGAGGAGTGAAGGGACACTGCTGTGATTTGAATGTGGTCCCAAAAGTTTATGTGTTGGAAACTTAAACCCTCTGCCTTTGTACATGAACTAATGTAGGCTTTGACTTAATGACTGGATTAATGAGGGCTCTGCTCTTATGAATGGATAAATGTCACTACCTTGAGAGAGGGTTGCTTATTGCAAGGGTGGCTTTGTTAAAAAAGTGAACTCTCTCTGGCTCTTACCCTCTTGCTGTGTGATGACGTCTGCCATGGTATCATGCAGCAAGAAGGCCCTCACCAGATGCCAGCACCATGCTCTTAGACTCCACACCAGCCTCCACCATAAGCTAAACAAACTTCTTTTTTAAAAAATAAAGTACCCAATCTGTGGTGTTATGTTATAGCAGCAGACACAGACTAAGACAGGCACTCCCACTTGGGAAGCAGGGAGATACAGACTCAAGTTCAGGGCTCCCTGATGCTGAAGTCTGTGCCCTGCAATCACATGCCTCTACTTTTCACATTTCAACTATTGCTGATTTTCTGTCCTTTTCCCCTCTCCTACCAGAATCCTCTTATCAGAGCACACCTGAACCCCCTCCTGCAGAGTCTCTTCTAACCTGCCTCACTTGGGTCCTGGCAGAGTCTATCCATGTGGCTAGGGTCTGGTCCTGGGGTATAACCCCTGCATCAGTGTGCAGCTCGTGGAGACAAAGGGCCTTGTCCTGAACCCCATCAACAACGCAACCACGGTTGTGAAAGGGCTTTGTGAACTGAAAGCATCTGCGAAACATCTCTGCTCCTCTTCCTTGTCCCTGTCTCCTCCCAACCCTTCTCTTTGAAAAGCTCTTTGATAGCAAGTAGAAAATGGATTTTCAATGGCATCCACTTACCCTCCTGCAGAATGAGTTCATGATGGTGTACAGCTTCCGCGCTTTGTCCTTCAAGGAATCCACCTGGGCCACTTTCCAACACTGGGGCGAGGCCACAAAGTCCCGCAGCTTGTCCAGCACACAGTAATTCTGGGAATGGGCAATGGGGAGGGGGCTTGTGGGAGAAGTCAGTAGCGAGAGGGACGGGGCTGAGCTGCGTAAGATCTCTCCCTGACTCTGTGCCACACAGCCAGCAGCAGAGATTCAGACCTGAATCCCTCAGCCCCAGACTTCCCTCCCCCAGGGAGAGCCCTCTTACGTGTATGTCCAGGTACAGCCTGGGCAGGTATCTCACACACGGCTCCTGTGGAAAGGGATAGGGGTTTCTGGGATGCCCACAGGGGCACACCTGGTCACAAAAGTCTCGCTGGTGGCCCTCTCAACAGCCAGACCAGCCCAAATCCTTGGAGTCCTCCCTCATGCTACGACATGCATGGTACTTTCTTGTGCCATATGTCACTCCTCCAGAAATGGGCAACTGCGCTTCCAGAATTAGACTTTTAGAATACAACCTTTATAGCATTTGCTATGAATTAGGGAGATGTTTTGTATGCATACCCATTCAGAAATATACATACACGTATATACATAAAAGCAGTCCCATAACTATAATATAGAAATAGTAATATAATACAGGAATACAAGTATATATACACAGTATATATGTACATCTATAAAACAGTTCTATAACTAGTTGCATAACAGTTGTATAACTGCATGTAATTATAGACATTACATATACTTACATAAGATATATGTAATTATACATATAAGTTATGTAGGCATTCTATAGCTAATATATTGTTGTATATAGTGTATAATATAGTAATATCAAAGTGCATATATATGCATACTTTTATATTTCTATATTGGGGTTCCATTTTTGTGCAGGGCTGAAGGGCAAAAGCCCTCGTGCTCTGCCCTCTCAGTAATCTCCTTGTGACCATGGGCAAGTGCCTTCCTTCAGTTCTCAGTTGTGAAATTAGAAAGTTAGAATGCATAATCTTTCCACTTTCTTCCCGCTCCGCAGTTCAGAGCCTCTGAATTTTTTAAACCTTTTAAAATCAGATTCCTTTAAAAGATAATTGCTGTCTATATTCGATAACAAGAAACTTGTGGGTAAATTGTGGTGAAACTATACAACAAAATGTTAAAACAAAAATTAACTTATTTGATAGTGTCATTAAAAAGTAAGTTGCAAAACTGCTTGTGCTGTTTGACCCAAATTTTGTTTACACACACACACACAACACACACGTATTTGAATACCTATATGTAGACAGAAAGCTGAAATATGATCCTCCAGAACGCTACAGCAGCAGCTACCTCTAGCTGGTAGAATTACAAGCAAGATTTATTTTCTTCTTTGTACTTTGTACGTTTTCCAACTGTTCTACAAAGTACAATACTTTTACAATTAGGAAAAAAAATACATGTTATTTAACTTTTAAAAAGAAAATACCAAGAAGGTGTTAGCTAGGGTACTGTAAATCCCAACATCTGAGAAACATTATGTTTTGTTTGAAGCATTTGCAAGTGATTAAAAGACACTTTTAAACTTTACCAAAGCTTTTAATGAAGTTTAATGCATTTTGTTTCGATGCAGAAGCAGGCAGAGGCCTGGGTTCTAGTCCCCAACAGCCCTTCTGGGACTTCCCCTCTCTGAGTCCCCAGGTCTCCCTCTGATGATCGTGATCACATCAGCTGGCATCTGTTGAGTACTTGTTGCTGTAGGCTTGGCTCTGTGACTCGTGCCTATGTTCACACCTGCCTTTGATTGTCAAAGGCACTCTAAAGGGAGGGGTGCTACTGTCATCCCATTTTACAGACAAGAAAACTGAGAGGCAGAGGCTGAGGAATTTGCCCGGGTCCCTCAGCAGATGAGGGGTGGAGGCCAGTTCTGTGCTACCTCTTCGGGCACACTCCTCAGCAGGCTAACAAAAGGAATACACAAGCTTCATTCCTCCGTCCTCCTTTACTCTGATGTTCCAGACTCTACGGGGAGCTGTTTTTCTCCCCCTCCTCCCACTCCTGTTTTTTCTTTTTTTACATTTTACAACAGATCCTTTGATATTTGCTAGTAAGTTACAAAAATTGTGATGTCTTTACTTTTTCTCGTGTTTTGAAGAAAGCAAACCATTGCTATCATATTTAATAGGAGATGAATAAAACACAAACACTCTTGAGATTTACATTTACTAGAAAAGAAAAATATCCTTCTCTCTCTCTCTCTCTCTTTTTTTTTTTTTTCGTCTAAAGGCAAGGGTTTAAGAACTGAATGGGCCATGCACCCCTGTCCTGGGCGCGCGGGGGACTCACCGAGGGCTCCGAGCCCTGCAGGAGCTGGAAGTCGCGGGTGATCTCCTGGCTCAGGGCCCGCATGCGGGAGTAGCAGGTCGGGGGAGCGGGCCGCGCGGAGGGGACTCCCGCCAGGAGCAGCAGCAGCACGGGCAGAGGCCCAGGCGTCCTCATGGTGCCAGGCGCTAGTGCAGCCTCGCCGCCCGCCCCTTTATGCAGGCTGGGGGTGGTCCAGGGCGGCTCCACGCCTCCACTTCCTGTGGGGCCAGCGCAGGCTGCCGTCCATCCAGGGTGGGAGAGAGGAAGCCAGCACGCCCATCGGGCAGGGCCGGGACAGGAACCCTCTCAGACACGAAAGCTCCAGGTTAAGAGGAGGGGCTGCCTGGAGGAGGGGGTGACAAAGGGTGGCTTTGCCTCCCCCGCACTTTCCGCAAGAAATTTCTCTCTCCACAGGGACTTTTCCTGAAATGGCAGGAACAGCAGATGGAGAGGGTTGGGGGATACGAGGACAGAGATGGAAGGAGGGGAGGGCGGGGGGAGAGGAGTGGGCACCAGGCCTGGGTTTGAATGGCACCGTTTGTCAAAATGGATATAGTGCCAGGAAGGAAAGGGACTAGAGGGGAAGACTGGGCATCACTCCCTCCAGGCAGCCCGCAGTGGAGCAGGGATGCAGGGCTGAGGTCAGGCCACCGGTGTTGGAGTCCATCAATCACTAACCAAGTAGGTGAGCCTTGGGCCAGGCCCCCCTCCTCCGACCCCGCCAGCCTCTGAGAAGCCATGTGTGTGACTCTTGGTCTGAAGGACAGTCTCACTCAGCAGCTGTATGTGTGGGAGTGTGAGTATCCCCACCCTCTTCCACCTCAAGGTCCTAGCACAGGCCCCGATGGAGAGCAGTGCCTCAGGAAGGGTTAGTTTTCAAGAAGTGCGTCTCCCTTAGGGCTGCCCTCCCAAGACAGTGGCAGGTAAAGGTCTAGCCTCTCCACTGAGACGCCCTGGGTGCAAAGCAGGGTCACTCCCTTCTGGCTTTGACCTTGGGCAGATTTCTTCAGTGTTTCCTCCATCTCCTTATTTGTGAGATGAGGATGGTAAGAATGGCTCACTCAAAAGGCCATAGTGAGGAATCAGCGGGAGACGGCATGACTGAGCAAGCCTCATGCCAGGCTCATTGTGTGTTTCCAAGTGATCGGAGCTACTAGCATTGTCTCCGTTAAATCCAGCAAGTGTCTCTGTGAGGTAGGTGTCACAGAAAAGAGTCCCATTTTCCAGGTGGGCAGACTGAGGCTCAAAGAGTTCCAGCAACTTGGTGGAGGTCACAAAGCTGGAGGCATATGAGTTGGGATCAGACTTCACGCTCTGTCCTCCTGCCATTCTTCCACCCCACAGCGCAGAATGGGTGAGAAGCAGGACTCTGGCAGGCAGAGATGAGTTGGGGTCCTCGGGCTGCCCAAGATCAGGTAACAAGCAAGAAGGAACTGTCAAAAGGGAGAAGAAGATTCTTGCTTAACACTGAATGTGACTTACATACCAGCAGCCACCAGGCCAGCCGCCATCGGGAATGCCATGAGCCTCACAGCCAATGAAGTGAATAGGGTTAGTCCCATTTCCCAGGTGAGGAAACTGAGGGCCTCAGGGGATATGAAGCTGGGAAGAGTAGTGGAGCCCTGGAGCTATGTCTGGACCTTCCTGTCCCTAAAGCTTCCTCCAACAAGGGAGGAAAGGGGAGTGTCCTGGGCAAGCTGCACATTCCCAGAACAAAACAACCAAAGACGCAGCCTACAGAGATGGGTGAACCAGAGCATGGCATCCTGGACACAGGGCTGGACTGAGGATCAACCACAGGGATGAAGCCCGGCTCCAGCTTGTCCCCACTGTATTTGCCAGGAGAAATCCTTTCTCGACCTGGCCTCCATTCCCTGTCCGTAAACAGGATAGCATCACCCTGGGTGATGTCTGAAGTTCCTTCCAGTCCCAATGTTTTATTTATCTAGTTTCTGGTGGTAAAAGCCCTGGGCAGGGACTGTAAGCTGTGCCTTCCTGTTTTGTAGGTGAGAATGTGTTCTGCAAACACCTTTAGCAAGATGACACAGGGATTGCGGCTCTCAGGGCAGAACTGTGTGTGCTTGGAGGTGGCAAGTGTAGGCACAGATATGTTTTCTTCTGGGTGAAAGAGTCTCCACACTCCGTCTATGGTAGTGCCTGGGGCATAGGCCTCCCTGGCAGACTAGCTGGCCCCAGCTGGGCACTCTGGGTCTGCCTTAAAATGCTCCAGGGCTTCTGGATGTGCTCATGGAATGGGCTTAAATTCAGAGCAAGGAAGAAAAACAAGCCCATGGACCAAATAAGTCCATTTGATCAAGGAGACATTGCTGTGCTGGAAAACAGGAGTCGTCTGTGAGTCCGAAGTTGGGATAAATGTGCTGCTGGGAGATTTGACCTTGTTCCACCCGCAATACCATGTGCAGTTATTCATGGGACTTCTTGGGTAAATCAGCTGAGTTTAGAGCTGCAAGGAGGCTTATAGGCCTTCCCGTTGAGCATGAGAATGAATGAGTGACTGACTGTAGCCATCTGCTGTCACTGGTACCAACTGAGACACGGTGGATGCTGGGCCTCTGAAGAGTCACAATCAGTGGGGAGACAAGGAATGAGGCTGCTGTGCACTGGGCCAGGTGCAAGAAAACCGCCACCTCTCACTTTGCCAAGCCGGGAGTGGGGTGAACAGGCATCACCCCAGAGGAGAGGGTGCCTCGTGCTGGTTCCCAGGGCAGATGGAGACGAGGAGGACTAGCCTGTGCCGAGCCCAACATGCACAAGTTTGCATGCCCAGCCCACTGCGTGCCAGTGTGCATCCGGGAATTCTGTCTGCTTTCTGGCCCTCTCCAGGGTTCCCCCACATCCTAAGCATGATACATTGACTTTCCCCCTGCATCTGTCTCTTTTAATGACCATGCCCTTCTCCAGAAGACAGGAATGGTCTTCCTCAGCACCCAGCACACAGCCAGGTAGAGTGGATGAACAGTAAGGTGTGACTGAATGGACTTGGTGACTACTCATGTTACTCAGAGATTAAGGCACAAGCCCACTAAGA
The DNA here is from genome assembly GCF_001698545.2 of Rhinopithecus bieti. Classification (NCBI taxonomy): domain Eukaryota; kingdom Metazoa; phylum Chordata; class Mammalia; order Primates; family Cercopithecidae; genus Rhinopithecus; species Rhinopithecus bieti. Next base: position 437,727 of record NW_016828707.1, on the reverse strand, counting down.
AACCTACGCAGGACAGCCTATCGTGGTTCCCCACCACGAGCTCCCTGTGAGACGCTGCACTGGATACAGGCTGGTGGAACCCCGCACGTGTGTTCTGTTCTCAAATGTCTCCTTTACCACGAGTCACCTGAATCCTCCCACCAGCTCTTTCTCGGCCCCCTTCTGAGGCTCCTTCAGCAGTTGGCTGCTCTGAGTGTTAAAAGTCCAGGCAGGAATTTTCCCATATATCAGGTAAACCCTTGTCTCTGCCAAAAGGTCTCTTCTGGTTTTCTTAATGTCTTAGATCGGGCATAGACCCCATCATGCCAGGAGAGCTGAAGAGTCAGAGCTAACGAGCAGGTGAACATCTCTCAGGTAGATATTGGCCATTGTCTATGGATGGATTCTTCATTTGCCAGACATGTGTCTATTTATCAAGAGTCTGTTGTGTGCCAGGCACTGAGATGGGTGAAAAGACAGTGAATGACAGAGACAGAGTTGCTGTCCTCTCGGAGGAGACTGATGAGGGCAGCTGACACCTTGGGTAAGTGGTGTGACGGCAGAAATCCTGGTGTTTCTGGAGCCCCTCACCCATCACTGGGAACTGCTCCCTATCAGGTGAGAGCTGAAAGGTGAGGAATGCAGTGGGCAAGTGGAGTGGGTATGAAGGCATGTGTGTGTATATGTGTGTGTGTGTGTTTGTGTGTGTATATGTCTCTGTGAAAGACAGAGAATGAGGGAGATTGTAAGATATCGTGCTGCTGGCTTTGAAGATGGAAGAAGAAGCCACAAGCCAAGGAATTCAGGAGGCCCTGAGAAGCAGAGAATGCAAAGAAGGATTCCTGCCTAGGGCCTCCAAAAGGGGCCCAGTTAGACCCCTCTGAGCCCACAATTGTAAGATCATAAATTCGTGATGCTTGCAGCCCCTCGGTTTGTGGTGATTTGTTACAGCGGCCACAGGAAACAAGCACACCGTCTCTCTGGGGTTTGGTAGAATAACAGAAATTAATGTGGGAACCTAGAAATTATCCACATCTACCTACCTCCTGCTTATCCTTCCTTTACAGTCTCCCTGTCAAGTGCTCGTCCAGAGTCTGCTTGCATACGTCCCTGGACAGGGAGCTCTTTGCCTCTTACGACTTCCCTCCAGTCTCTGGGCAGCTCCAAATTCTTCCCAGGGTGGAGATGAGATGTGATGACACCCTGGCGCAGGCCTTCAAGTCCTGTACCTTCTTACACAGAAGTGTGGCGATGTTAAGACCATCTCATTCTTCAGTGTCTCTACCTCCACTCCTCCCTGCCCCTCTCAACAGAGTCAACTCTCTTTTGGAGCTACCATCCCCACTTCTTGAACCCTTTTAATGAGAAGTGGCCTCAAGATCCTTCAACTACATCACGATTAACGTCTCTCTGCCTAGAGTCCTATCTCCTCCCAGTGGCCATTTCTAAAGCAGAAATTCAATCCTGCCCCTCCTTGTTTCAAAGTCTCCCTGGCTCCCAGACACAAACCCTGCTGTGTGTCAATGTATCTTACACTATGTGGGACCCAGACTGGAACACAACCCTTCCTGGGAGATCTGGTCAGAATGAGGCTATCACATCCTTGTTTTGAGCCTTTCCTATGTCAGTTAGGACTGTAGGTTTCATGTTACAGAAAATTCAGCATGAGACACCAAAGTCTGGGTTTTCTGGAAAGTGCAATTTGAAAATACAGAGGGAGTGTGGAGCTCAGGAATGGTTTGATCCAGGAACTCAAGTCACTAAGAAATCATCTCTCTTTCTCTGTTCTATATTGTGATAGTGTTTCCATGTGTCATCTTGACTAGGCTACCATCCTCAGTTATTCTAACACCAATCCAGTGTTACTGTGATAGTGTTTGTAGATGTGATTAGAGTCCTTATGCAATAACCTCTATGTAAGGGAGATGATTTCAGATACTCTGGGTGGGCCTGATTTAATCAGTTGGAAGGTCTTAAGAGCAGAGCCAAGGCTTCCCTGAGGAAGAAAGAGTTCTACTTGTGGAGTAGCTTTGGCTGTTCCAGTGACTTCCAGCTTGTACTTCCTGAAAGCCTACCCTACTACAATTTTGTACTTGGCCAATGTCCACAATCATGCAGGCCAATTCCTTGTAATATATCTTTTAATGTCTCTCTTCTACTGGTCATGCTTCTTGGGTTGAACTCTAACTGACACATATTAGCTCCATCCCAAAGCCAGGCCCTGTCCTGAGAAGTAGGGTCTCCCTTGTGACCACTGAAGAAAGTCCTAAGCTTTGTGCTGGAAGCAGACACTGCCTATGCCCTGTCCAAGCCTCCTCAGCCCCGACATTTAAGGGCAGTTGGGCTAGGCTTCCCCTGCCAGCACCATCCTCTGCCTCAGGCCTTCCTCTGGCCATAGGTGCCTGCTCTGCCCACATTAGAGCAAGCCAGAGTATTGGGGACTCTTAATGCCCCCCAGAAGTAGCCCTCAACTGATGATTCATGAAAGTTGGGAAGAGTCTGGCTTCTGGTTAAAAACCTATGTGTCATCCATGGGCAGTTACAACGGCTTTACACAGCGGGCCCCCAAGGGGATCAGGGGAGCTGCCCTCCCAACCCCAGGCTTGGGACAGAGCCAGAGCTTTGCATGCAATCTGTGAAGGGAGTTGCTATAAAACACTCAGGTCCCCAGGCTGGCCAAACCGTTTACCTATTTGCCTGGCACCTTCATTCGTGGGTCTCTTTATCTGAGGACTTGGGCCAGGTCCTCCCCAGGCGCCTCTGCAGAGATCTCCGAGTATGGGAGGGGGAATCCTTGACACCATTTCCCCCTATTCTGACTCAGGACCCAGCACTTTTCTACTCGGGGCCCTTTCCCTGCCTCCCACTACCGCAGGGTCCATAGACCAGCAGGAACCTTTTGCTGGGGCTCCCTCAACAGTGAGACGACCCCATCTTCCACATCTGTGCTGGTCCACTTGATCCCCCATAGTGAGGTGAGGATGTGAGGATGCACCAGTTCAGGGGTAGATGGAACGGGGAGCTGGGCTTCCTCTGGTTTGGCCTCTTCCTTAGACCATTGCAGTGAGTGACCAAAGGCTTAACTCTCATTTTTGGCTGCTGCTTTAACTTGGCTGCTCAGACACCTGCAGCTCAGCTCTGTCTCAGCTCAGCTGAGCTCCTGACTCATTGGTGTATAAATATCCCTATTCCTTTGCCCTGTTGGTGGGATAACTCTGAGGTGAGTTCTACAGGGTCTCCCAAAGTCCCCCAGCAGGATCAAGCTCCCGGGGTCTATGGTGAAAATTTGCTTGGTGGTAATCCATGGATGTGTTGGCTTTCTGCCCTTCTGTGCCTCACGTTCCCACTTCTCTACCAGTGTTTCCTGGGCTCACTCTCAAAGAAACCTCTTCCACTCAAATCCTTGTCTCAGAGTCAGCTTTTGGGAAAACCCAAACTGAGACTATGGTACTGGCGCAACAGAGGAGCCCCCGCTCCCCAACCAAACTAGGGCAAGACCAATGTGATCACACATATTGGCCTAGCCCACTAATGGGCCATGAAGGTGAGATACCCTGGGATGGGGTGAGTTAGGGGCAGAGACATCACCACAATGTCAAGTACGCTTGTCTTTCTCTAACACAGCCCAGGATGGTCCAGGACACCATGTCCCATGACCAACACCTCTCTTAAGCTGCCTCCCTTCCAGGCCTCCACAACTCCCTCCCAGTGCAGGCCTTATCCCAGCAACAGACATACATAGTGTAAGGAGATCCTTCTAGCAGATACCAAACCTCAGCTCCCCGTTGCTTAATTATGTTCTGTTTTCTTCTTGTGATCTAGTATTTTCAGGATCTGAGACTTTTAAAAATCATTTCAGGAGAAAGAGTATTTCACCCTTTCCTGCTAGCTGTTCAGACAGGCATATTCCAACAAGTGATACAGGTAACCAGGGAAATACTCTTAGTTTTCAGTCCTGAGGGTTTGTGGGATGTTCTTCAGTTGTATTAGTCCATTCTCATGATGCTATGAATGAATACCCAAGACTGGGTAATTTATAAGAAAAGAGGTTTAATTGATTCATAGTTCTGCATGGCTGGGGAGGCCTCAGGAAACTTACAATCATGGCAGGAGGCATCCCTTAGCAGGGTGGCAGGAGAGAGACTAAGAACCGAGCAAAGGGGGAATTCCCTTATAAAACCATCAGATCTTGTGAGAACTCACCCACTATCATGAGAACAGTATAAGGGAAACCACTCCCATGATTCAATTATCTCCACCTGTTCATGCCCTTGACACATGGGGATTATTAGAATTCAAGGGGAGATTTGGGTGGGGACAGAGAGCCAAACCATATCACCAGTGAACTGTAAGAAACAGCAACCTGCTGTTGGCTCTGGCCTCTTGTGACGTGGCTGGAACACAGAATATCACCTGTCCTGCCTGCTCCCTGTGTTCCCATCCTGTGCCCACTTGTGATGGAAACCCAGGCTGAAATGGACATCCCCAATCTCAAATGTCCTCTGTTGCCCAACCTGCAGCCAATAGCTATCTTTGACAAGGATTAGAAGAGTCCAGCAGCAGCTACCATTGTACTAGACCACACGAACAGTCTGAGTGCTAAGGTTAGAGCCTAGCATTGAACACATCAATGCTTGCAAAGGGTTACTTCTTGTCCCCTCACTTCTGCCTGCATTTGAGGTCAGGAGCCACTAATCAAGCTGACAGCCAGGAGGTGTTGGGGTTGGGGTAGCCTGAGCGCCTAGCTGGACATTGCCTCTGGTGTTCCTGTTGATATTGGTATTCCTTTGGTTAAAAGCAACACATCTTTCCCTGTTTATGTGGAGTGTTTTTGAGCTTGTTGCTTTTGCTCTTGGCAAACCCAGGTGGAAAGTTGGCCCACACGGCCCAGAGTGAAGGAATGAACACAAACACCAAGGCTGGGCTTTGCTTTTGGGCAGCGATTATGAAAAGCGATTCATGTTTTAGAAGAGAGATTCCTTCATAAGCCCACAAAACATGGATTTGAACTTTAACGAGAAACAGCAGGCAGGAGGAGCTGTGTCCCAAACATTCCCCCAGGCCTGGTACACAGAAAGGACTCAAAGTCCTTCAAGAAGAGTCCCAGCTTGTCCTAGGAGAAAGACTATGGGCTTTGGAGTAATACAGACTTCAATTTAGATCTCACTTCTGTTACCGTGCAGCTGTGCAAATGTGGCCATTACTCATCCTCCTTTGATGTGGGGTTTATAACACTTATTGCAGTTTTTGTGAAGAAGAAATAAACATGAAAAGCTGGAGTGACTGTGGTTTTTGTTTTTGTTCTTTCTGGTTATCTGTTCCATAATCCCATCCTGGTCTACTTCCTCCCTGCTGCTACAGGAGTGACGATGGGCTCATGGCCCAGGAGGGACTAATCAGTGTCTCTACCTGGGGTTGAAAGATGCACACAGGATGACAGCTGCCCTCTCATGCCACTACTGTGGCTATGCTGTGGTTGCCAGCAGTTAAGTCTTCTGCCCTGGAGTGTGCAAGACCAGGAGGTCAACAGAGCTGGGAGGTGGATGGAGGAAGAGGATCTGAACGGGCTGCATCCCGCTTCCAGACCCAGAGCCCGAGACCTGCGTCTCCTTCTTGGACATCATCAGCTGCCCTGTGGTCATTTCTGGCTACAGAGCAAACGCAGAGTTCCTTCAGCTTGAGCTGATTTCAGTGAGGTTTCTTTCTGTCCCTCGCAAATGAAAGAGTGACCAATACAGCACCCAGCAGAGGGCTTGGCGTGGAGCTGGAGTTCTTACAGCAGTTACTTTGTTTTTAGAAACAGGGCCTCCTTCCATCACCCAGGCTGGAGTGCAATGGAGCAATCTTAGCTCACTGCAGCCTCAACCTCATGAGCTTAAGCCATCCTTTTGCCTCAGGAGGATCTGGGACTACAGGAGTAGCTGGGAGTACAGGTGCTCACCACCTCGCCCATCTAACTTAGTTACTTTTCTTGGATGATTTTCTATTTGTGCGAATCCTCAGTGCTGGTCATCAAATATGTTCAGTTCTCTCTTTCCTGGACCCAGGCCAGGACTGAGTTTCCTTGTCCCCTTGAAGTTACATACAGTCACATAGGTTTATTTTATACAAAGCGATGTAAGAGAAAGTGATGGGTTTACTTCCAGGCGGCAGCTGTAAGAGCCTGTGCTTCCTTTTCTACATGCTCTATGACGCTATTGCTTTCTCTCTGTCATGGGACCACTCAAGTTTTGCTTGGGCTTTGCTTTTGGGCAGAGATTATGAAAAGCAATTCATGTGGTGGATGCTCTATCAGCCTCAAACTGTGGTGGAGAAGACCCAGAGTGATGCCCCAGTCAATCTGTGGTAAGGACTAGGAGTTGTTTGTTACAGCAGTATAATCTAGCCCATCCTGACTGTGGCAGGCAGAATTCTACAGTGATCCCTGTATTAGTTCATTCTCATGCTACCATAAAGAAATACCTGAGACTAGGTAATTTATAAAGGAAAGAGGCTTAATTGGCTCATGGTTCTGTAAGCTATACAGGAAGCATGACGCTGGCATCTGCTCAGCCTCAGGAAACTTACAATCAGGGTGGGAGGTAAAGGGGGCGCCAGCACATCCCATGGCTGGAACAAGAGGCAGGAGGTGCCACACACTTTTAACCAACCGGGTCTCAGGAGTACTCACTATCGTGATGACAACATCAAGGGAGATGGTGCTAAACCATTCAGGAGAAACCATCCCCATGATCCAATCCCTTTCCACCAGTCCCCACCTCCAACATTGGGGATTACAACTGAACATGAGATTTGGGTGGAGACACAGATCCTAACTAACCATATCATCCCCAGTGACCCTTGCAGAACCCCCTCCACTGAGTGTGGGGAGGCCTATGAATAGGATGAGATCTCTCCTGTGGTTAGGTTAGTTACATGACAAAGGGATCTTGCAGTTGTAATAAAAGTCACTTAGAGTTAATCAAAAGAGAGAGAAGCCAGGTGATGCTAATGCAACCACATAACCCCTTTTAAAATAGTAAGTTTTGCAGGCTGGTAGCAGATGAGGGAGTCAGAGAAATTTCAGGTGTGGAAAACATTCAACCCAGTGTTGCTGGCTTGACAGTGGAGGGAGACACAAGAGAAGGGATGCTGGCGGACCCCAGAAGTAGACAGTGGCCCCTGGTTGACACTGGCAAGGAAATGGGAACCTGAGGCCTATGGCTGTAAGCAATGGGGCTCTGTTAACAATCTGACACACCCAGGAAAGGTCTGTTAACAATCCCTGGAAGCGGGTACTCCCTGACAGTTCCTGCAGAGGAGCCCAGGCTGGCTGACACCTTGATTTTGGCCTTGTGAGAGCCAGAGCAGGGAACTCAGCAGACTCCCACCCAGACACCCATCTCCGGAGCTGCAAGCTGATAAATGGTGTTGTTTAAGCCTTCAAGTTGGTGGTCATTTGTTACACAGTAATATAGTTAGATTTTGTGTTCCCACCCAAATCTCATCTTGAATTGTAATCCCCATAATCTCCACATGTCAAGGAAGAGACCAGGTGGAGGTAACTGACTTATGGGAGTGGTTTCCCCAAGCTATTCTCATGACAGTGAATGAGTTTTCATGAGATTTGATGGTTTTGTTAGGGGCTCTTCCCCCTTTGCTCAGCACTCTTTTCTGTGTCCTTGTGAAGAAGGTGTCTTGCTTCCCCTTCACCTTCTGCCATGATTGTAAGTTTCCTGAGGTCTTCCCAGACATGCTGAACTGTGAGTCAATTAAACCTCTTTCCTTTATAAATTACCCAGTCTTGAGCAGTTCTTTATAGCAGTGTGAAAATGGACTAATACACACAGCAACTCATTAGAAAACCAATACATGGACCAATGCATTATTATTCGAGGTTATTTACTGAGGTTGATGATTTTTCAAGCTAGTAACACATGTGCCATATTACCCATGCTGCCTTCTAAGGATGTGTCAATTTCTTTATCAGATTTGGGTTTTCCTGATAGCAGGAGCTGAGCTGGTCATCTCCGAATCCCCCAGACCTAGCATGGACACTGAATGGAATACTTTTAGAAGATGTGAGCGGCATCTGGCAACATGGTGAAGTTGATGAAACTTTTCTGCCATGCTGTCATATCCTGGCATGATGGTCTGGGCGCCTGGAAACGAACAATAGTTAATGTGGAATCAGTGTGAGCTGGGTGTCTGGTGCTTTTCGTAGGGCATTAGGCACTTTAACCAAAGCAGTCCTCATAAAATCCTTACAAGGTAGGAGTTGGTATTATCACAGCTCCACCTCACAGAAGAGGAACCAGAGGGTGGGAAGTTAAGTAACTTACTCAAGGTCATACCATTAACTAATAGTGGAGCCCAGGTTCAAATCTAGACAGCTAGGTTCAATCTGTGTTCCTAACCACCACATCATCCTGCCATTTAAGACGAGGGACTCAATACGTATTCACTGAAGGGTGGAGAGAAGGCAAGAAGGAAAAAGGTAATTTACATGAATGCTAACAAGCTGTGTATTAGGTTCTCCTGAGGAAGAGAATGTGTGCATGTATACACATATGCACACACACACATCTATACATATACATGGAGAGAGAGAGAGAAGGCTGATTTTAAATAATTGAGTCACATGATTGTGGGAGCTCAGCAAATCCAAATTTTGCAGGGCAGACTGACAGGCTGGAGACCCAGGGGAGAGGTGATGTCGACGCTGTAGTCTGAAGGTCATCCACAGGCTGAATTCTCTTGCTCTTGGTGGGTCTTAGACTTTTTCTGGGCCTTCAACTGATTGGATGAGGCCCACCCACATTATGGAGTATCATCTGCTTTAATTAAAATCTACTGATTTAAATGTTCATCTGATGTTAAAAATACCTTCACAGAAATGTCCTGAATAATGCTCGATAAATAATAAAGATATTTCTCTTGAGTACTGTGACCCAGTCAAGTTGACACATGAAATTAACCATCACACTGTCGGACTCTGGGCAAGTCCCTCACGTATGTTTGAACTTTACTTTTCCTTGGAAAATGAGGGATGACTGTATTTAGAGAGTTTGAGGCCAGTCTGGGCAACATAGTAAGACATTGTCTCTGTTAAAACAAAACAAAACTTAGCTGGGTATGGTGGCACATGACTGTGGTCCTAGCTACTGGGGATGCAGAGGCGGGAGGATCACCTGAATCCAAGAGGTTGAGAGTGGAGTGAGCAGTGATTGCATCATTGCACTCCAGTCTAGGAGACTCTATCTCCAAAAAAAAAAAAAAAGAAAAGAAAAAAAGAAAAGAGATAAAGATGTTTGGGGTCTGTTCTCCATTATAAATTTGGTGATTCATTGCTTTTAAGGGGCCGATCATGAGAATGCCAAGTCCTCTTTGCACAGGGACATATGAAGCTGCACACTACAGTTGCCTGAATGTGGGTTCATGGGCAGGGCAGGGTCCCACTTAGCAGGCCTGCGATATCGAGAAGGTGCTAGACACCAGACCGCAGTGCCCTCCTCAGATCCCTCACCTAGCTGTGGGTGTAAGGATTTCAGCGGAGGCCCAGTTTCAGACAGACGGGGGCTGCTCTCTCAAAGCTGGTTGCTCTCTCCAGATCTGTGACTCTGGAGCACTTAGAAAATTCCCCAGCTGGGAGCAGATTCCACCTTGCATTCCAGACTGCATGTTTCCCCCCCTTTGTTTTGCTGATAGAATGCTGAATGGTTCACCTAGCAGATTTTTTAAAACAAATGAACAGAATTGACTTAGCTAAACAAATATGTTTTTTGTATCAGTTGCATATACAACGTATATAGGTCCTTTGAAATTAGAACTTGAGACCAGTAGCCAGTTATGATTCCTGAGCTCCTAGAAAGAAAAAAGAAAAAAACCTGGCTGGGCATGGTGGCTCACGCCTGTAATCCCAGCACTTTGGGAGGCCAAGACTGGCGGATCACTTGAGGTCAGGAGTTCGAGAGCAGTCTGGCCAACGTGGTGAAACCCCGTCTCTACTAAAAATACAAAAATTAGCCAGGCGTGGTGGTGCGCAACTGTAGTCCCAGCTACTCGGGAGGCTGAGGTGGGAGAATTGCTTCAACCCAGGAGGCAGCGGTTGCAGTGATCCAAGATTGTGCCATTGCACTCCAGCCTGGGCAACAAAGCAAGACTCTGTCTCAAAAAACAAAAAAGAAAAAGAAAAAAGAAAAAAACTCCTAAACTGCATTTTTCACCTTTAATGATTTCTGTTATAATGAAAGATGACCAATTTCTAGAGCTATATTATTTTCCCTCTGTACCTATGAAAAAAAATTACTGTAGTAAAATACGCATAATATAAAATTTATCACTTTGACAATTTTTACAATTTGGTGTTAAATACACTCATGTTATTGTACAACCATCACCACCATCTATCTCTAGAACTTTCTCATCTTCCCAAACTGAAACTCTGTCCCCATTAAACACTAACTCCCCACTCCCCGCTCTCTCCAGACCCTGGCAACCACCCTTCTACTTTCTGTCCTGTAGAGGCCCAGTTTGATTTAAAGGTTTAAACTCAAACCAGAGAGTCGAACTCTCTGAGCTCACAAAGCAGTTCTTTCCGTTCCCAGCTGTGTGGCTTTATCTCATTTCTTCATCTATAAAATGGAGGCCACACTTTTACCTCTCACACAGGGCTGAGAGAGGATTAAATGGCCAATGTATACAAAGGCATGAGGCTACTGCTGGTGTAAGGTAAGTACTGGAGATTTGCTGTTATTATTTATGTAACTTCCAGCCCCACAAACACAGTCCGCAACCACCAAACACCCCACACACTAGCCTATGAGGGCCCCAGGGTCAGGGGCCTCGTGGAAGGAAAAGAACGCTGGCGGAATGAGAGAATGAATGATGGCCTGGGTTGCCTTTCCACTTACAACATGGTAGGTGACACGGCGTCCACAGCTGCAGCACGGTCACCATAAACAAGCATTTCCCCAGCTGGGCCATGGCCCCTGGAAACCCTGCTTCTCCCTCCAGGTTCCTGTGGACTCCAGCCTCTGGGAAGGTAAGGCTTCCTCCCTCGGGAAGCATTTTGAGTGTTTTGGCCTGTGCCCTTTCAGGAAGCCCCGTAGCCAACACATACCCCAGGGCAGGAAGTGCGCGAGAACAACTTAAACCTTGGACAGAAAGCAATTCAGAAACTGGCTCAGCCTCTTCTCGTTGCTGGCACGGCAAGTGGTGTTAAGTGTGAGCAATTTTTTTTTCTTTTGAATTTGAATGGTCCCTTTTTTTGCTTCATGAGGAGGCCATAGCTTCTGAGAGTGGGGCTTGCATGTGGCAAAAAATAAGGACGGCAAGAAGGGCGGAAGCACCCCTGAGCACTGCAGCTGCTACTTCCAGTGCACTCTGTTTACAACCACCCTGAGAGATGAGAAGAAAACCTTCAGACTATACTTGAAACGCTGAGGCTGGAAGAGGTGACAAGACGTGGCAAAGTCACATAGCTGCCAACTGATGGGCTGGCTGCGGGCCTGCCGGATCCCAGAGCCAATGTTCTTTGTGATTGGGCAGGTGTCTAAACCATCTTCATTTGCTGGGGGCATGAAAATACATGGAAACTCACATCGGCTATGTACTTCTCACAAACTTTCAAAAGGTACTTTGTGAATTGAGCTAAATTCACTGCTGCACAGGAGATGTGAAGCCCTAAACATGGTATAAAATTCTGTAATGGACACTTTACAAAAGAAGAAGAAAAGGGAAAAAAGCAGATTGAGGAATGTCGCATACGTTTCCAAGCAGGGACATGGATTTCATGCTGTTACACAGCTTTCCTAATTCCATTTCACCTAGCTGGAGCTTTGGACTTTTACGTAAAAAGTTGCTTATTCATTTGTTCAGCAGAGATTTATTAAGCAGCCACTGCGACTCTTGCAACTACAGAATTAAGTCTTTTGAAAAATGAACCAGAAAATGTATGGAAATTAATCCTGCCTTTCTCACCAAACACGCTGTAGTGATAACCTCTCTCTTATACATGGGCGTCAGATAGTTTACAAAACTTGTGCCTTCCACCTGTCACTTTCCTGCTGGCCACTGGGCCTCTGCACACACAATTCCCCTGCCTGCCTGCAGCACTCCAAAAATATTCTATGTGCTCCCCTCCCTACAAATATTTGATGAAGGAATAGCAGAAAGAACACATTCTTTCCAAGGTTTATATAAGCGCCACACTCCTGCAGGGCTATCTGTCTCGGCTTTTTCCTTTTCCCGATGAATAGTACCACAGTTTGTGCCTGATGCTCTGCAAAAATTGATCTTAACACTTAAAAACAACTTTGCCTGTTGGGTACATGTCAGATGTTTTACAGAGTAATCTTCACATTTTCCTGCTTGAGCGATAGATTCAGACATCCCCACACTCATTCAGCTGATGAGAATGTTGGTCTCGGCCCTTGAACAAATCCATCAGGTAGGCAGGAGGGGCATCTTGGATTCTTCTCCAGGCTCCATCGTCAGACACTGGTTCTAAATGAATGTTCATGGCAGCCTGGTCTTAGAAGTCCTGGAGTAATGTCAGTAGCACTGGATTTACTGGGCTTTTCCCTGCTGAGGTCTGCTCCCGGCCACTCCACTGGCCATCAATGACTTCCTTTGAATGGTGCTAACAATGCATTTTCACAGTTAGATGTAAATTTTTTTCTGGAGTCCCAGAAGTACCTCCCTGATGTCTGGAAACCTGTGCCCCATGGATTGGCTCCAATGGGGAGGTATTTTAGAGGAATTTGGAGCCCTGCAGGCCTTGGTTGAATATGCTTGGTCTAGCCACTTACCAGCAACAGAACTTCAGCACCACATTGCTTCACAGCATCATGAAGTTGTTAAGCACCACACACCTTTTCCTTTTTATTTTATCCCCAACACCTGTCGGTGCCTGTTTCATAGTCTGCATATACATTAATTGAAGACATGAATCTGTGAATCAACTTCTTAGCCTTATTCTCACATATTATAATGGAAAAATAATCTTTCTAGCTTGAGTAAATGATTAAATTAAGAAGATGTTTGCAACATGCTTAATTATAGTACTTGATACATAGTAATTGCTCAATGAGTGGGTAATGGGCTGGCACATCACACAGCAGGAGAGGCAGGAGGGATGAAAGGCGGACAATATGCTAGACTATGTCTGCCTCCTCAATATTTTGGGTGAAGGCCCCCACCCACACCTGTGCCTGCACCTAACCATAGGCTGCCCAAAGTGCTGTCCTGGCAGGAGAGGTACTCTGCTCTTCGTCAGAGTCAGGGATCAGGGTGGAGTCACTTCCAGATGAGGAGATGGTGGAGACTGACATTAGAGGCTGGGTGACGGACTTCCCAGCAGAGACGTGCATGGATACTCGACGAGCTGAAGGATCTTTTTAAACATTTGTATTCAAAGTCTGTACAATTAGAATGTATTTTCATCAGAAATACAAATTAAAGGATCTATAAATTTTATTTTATTTATTTATTTATTTGAGACGAAGTCTCGCTGTCGCCCAGGCTGGAGTGCAGTGGTGCGATCTCGGCTCACTGCAACCTCCACCTTCCAGGTTCAAGCGATTCTCCTGCCTCAACCTCTCGAGAAGCTGGGGTTACAAGTGTGTGCCACCACACCTGGCTAATTTTTGTATTTTTAGTAGAAACAGGATTTTGCCATGTTGGTTAGGCTGGTTTTGAACTCCTGACCTCAGGTGATCTGCCGGCCTCAGCCTCCCAAAGTGCTGGGATTACAGGCATGAGCCATTGTGCCTGGCTAAAAAAAATTTTAATGCTTTTAATCTATGTTTTCAAAAAGTGTAACTTCCTTACCTTTAACAAATACCACTCCTGCCTAGCTCAAAGTTTGTGTAAAGATAGAATAATATTATAGATGCTAAACCAATCTGAAAGCTGCTAGGTGCAGTGTGCACAGGGACTATGCTTGTTTTGTCCCGCACTGAGTACCCAGCACTGAGCAGAGCCCTGACATGTAGTAGGTGCTCAGTGAATACTGGCTGGAAAAAATACTTCAATCATCACATTTGCACTGGAAATCATCATCCTCGACACAGCAGGCCCTTTTTGGTTCTGCTTATGCAAATTGGGTCCAGGTATCTCTCTGAAGTCAGAAAACAAACTCCACATTGCAGGCCAGAGTAGAAAATGCTGCTGTTTCTTGCTGAATCATCAAGGAGGCCTAAGAAGTTAAGATTAAGCTCTGCCAGCAACAGTTCACATATAGCTAGAAGGAACTAAAGCTTGTGTCACTGGTATGTTGAGGCAAAAGCTTCCAAAATTCCAGTTGAAAGGCACAGAAACACTGTTTTATAATTATATATTAAATGCCAAGGCAAGGGTGGAATCTTTTTTTTTTTTTTTCGAGAAGGAGTCTTGCTCTGTCATCCAGGCTGGAATGCAGTGGTGTGATCTTGGCTCACTGCAACCTCCACCTCCTGGGTTCGAGCAATTCTCCTGCCTTAGCCTCCTGAGTAGCTGAGATTACAGGTGCCTGCCACCATACCCAGCTAATTTTTGTATTTTTAGTAGAGATGAGGTTTCACCATGTTGGCCAGGCTGGTCTTGAACTCCTGACCTCGTGATCTGCCCGCCTTGGCCTCCCAAAGTGCTAGGATTGTAGGCGTGAGCCACCACGCCTGGCCAAGGATAGAATTTAAAATTGCACACAACAGCTCTCTAGCAAAAGTGTGGACGCATATTGTGGAAATTGGCATATTTGAGGGTCTGGAGCAGGGTGTCTGAACTATTGACCCTATTGACACTTTGGGAGGGATATTCATTTGTTGTGGGTGGCTGTTCAGTGCACTGTAGGATGCTAAGCAGCATCCCTGGTCTCTATCCACTAGGGCCAGTAGCACCACTTCACGCCATCCTAGTCATGACAATCAAAAACATCCCCAGACATTGCCAAAAGTTTCCTGGGTGGGGGATCACCCCTGTTGAGAAGTACTGGGCAACAGCAATATTTCTCATGCTAACAAATCAGCACCCATTCATTTTTAAGCCCCTGGTAGGTGAGAAACACTCTATTGGGTACTTAGATTCAAAGCTCACAAAGATTGGAAAAATTGTCCCCACTTTACAAATGAAGAAACTGAAAGAAAGTAACTGTTCAAGTTGAGTGACTGAATAAATTAATGGATATCCGACAGCTAGTGTGGTCTTGGTCACAACCAACTCTTCTGATTCCCTAGCTGGAACCCTGAGCCCTCCAGAACTCCTGGTTCACTGCTAATAAATGCCAATTCTTTTGTCTACAGACAAAGGAGGTGGATTTGGACTGAGGGTGCCGGAGGACTCCAAGAAAGGGCTCTGACAAATGAACTTCCCTAAAGCAAACCTGATTGGACGAACGGAGGCAAGATGGCGCAGTTTCGGGTTCTTCACGGTCAACCTTCCCGCGCTCGGGAAAGACACAGGTCCACTGCGCAGGCGCAACCCGACCTCTGAAGGAGAAAAACCGGAACCCGCCTAGCCACGCCTACTGCCCGGCCCGACCCGCCTATGTCCTGCCCACTGCCCTCCCACTCCCAGGCCCAGGACATAAAAGCCGCTCCCGGGGCGCGTGCTGCGCGAACTTCATCAGCTCCCCACTCCTGTCGGGACTGCTTTAGGAACCTCACCCGAGAGCCCCACCGGGTGACTCCCCCGGCCTCCCCTGCCGGAGACTGACGGACCTCACCCCTCCCCCACAAAGCTGGCTGATCAAAGAAAATAAATTTGCAGTTTTGCTCCTAGCCTTGCCTACTGGCTGGTCCCTTAATACTCGCCCTGGTGAGCCTGGAAAGCAAATCAGCTTCCTAGAAAGCAAATCAAAACCCTCTTTCCCATCTGTGTTAAAGTTGAAGAGAAAGATGGTTTCCTAGACAGTGGCTCTGGGGACACATTGAAGACTCAGAGATTAAAATGTCACCATGTTTCAGCC